>NW_020173375.1:1977125-2179875 GCF_003031525.2 Neophocaena asiaeorientalis asiaeorientalis
AGCCACAGCTACTGAAGCCCGCATACCACAACTACTGAAGCCCACACGCCTAGAGCCTGTGTTCCACAAGAGAAGCCACCGCAATGAGAAGCCCTCGCACTGCAACAAAGAGCAGCTCCCGCTCGCCGCAACCAGAGAAAGCCGCACACAGCAACGAAGACCCAACACAGCCAATAAATAAATAAATCTATTTTTTTTTAAAAAAGAGACAGAGCTCTAAACTCTGACACAACACCACTTAACTCTCACAACATACAACACACCTCACCTAACAAATCCTAACAACATGATCTATACATATTACACAACAAACATCAAAACTGCTATACATACAGGGGTAGTCATTGATCAGGAGTCTAGATGCATTAAGTACCAACAAAGAGCCAGGCTCATAAGTAATAGCTAGCACTTATTCTGCACAATCTAAAAGTCTTATGTGTATTATTTCATTTAATGTCTTCACATCTAAACTACGAGGTAGGTATCATTATCATTCATTTAAGAGACAAGAAAATTGTTAGGTTAATGAACTTGCAAGGATCACACAGCTTTGAAGTTGGAGAATTGGCGTTCAGACCAAGACAATAAGGCTTCAGAGCGCTCTTAATCACTCCACATGGTCTTTGAATAAATAAAATAGCATGCAAATGAACAAAGGTTTATCAAGAGGATCTGTCAACAGGAATCATCAAAATAGCATTAAACAAGGGCAAGAGGCCAAGGAAATACCCTCCAGTCAATAGGAAGCCAATGTGTTTCTGAAGAGAAAAGAGGCCAGAAAAGCTGTGGAGAAAATGAAGATCACTCAGGAAGGAAGAACAGTTTATCCTGCCTGTTAACAATGAACACTTGTTTGCTGAGCTTTTAATACCTATTAGGCACTGTGCTAGGTGTACGGAAAACCTCATTTAATATTCAAACAACCCTATTATCATTTACATTTTGCAGATGACAAAAATGAAACGTAGAGGTCAAGCAACTTGTCCAAGGCTAAATTATCATCAGAGCTCAACTCAAACCCACATCTGAAAGGCTCCAAAGTCTGTGTCCACCTGCCCATTATGAGAGAGAGAGAGAGAGAGAGAGAGAGAGAGAGAGAGAGAGAGAGAGAGAAAGTGTGTGTGTGTGTAGATTTGATGGGAACAAGGGCAAGGGTGGTATTCTAAGCCATTCCCTCTAAACCAGGGTCTGCAAACTTTCTGTAAGGGGCCAGGTAGTAAATATTTTAGGCTTTGTGGGCCATTTGGCTTCTGTCACAACTATTCAACTCTGCTGTTGAGGGCAAAAGCAGCCACAGACAATATCTTAAAGGTCAGGCAGACTCTGTTCCAATAAAACTTTATTTATAAAAGCAGGTGCCATGCCAGATTTGGCCCAGTGGCCATAGTTTGTGACCCCAGCTCTAAACAGTCAATAAACTGTGGTGTCTCTTCTGGATCTTCAAAGCATGGTACCTCTAAATAGCGCTCTAAGTCCTACAAGGATCATGGCTGCTGGGTAGTCCTTTCCTCCAGATTACAAAAGCTGACACCACTTCTCCCAGAAAGAAGGAGGCACCAAGAAGGACTACTTCATCTTGGGTAGGTGATGGGGTGAGGTGGGTGGTGAATGCATGCAGGCCACCCAGACCCAGCTGACCAAAAAGGTGCAGGGCGCAGCCCCTGCCTGGATCTTGCCAGGGCTTCCTGAACACCCCACTCCAGGTGCAAGACTTCCCCTCCAGCCCCTGGCCCTGTCTTTTGACCCAGCACATAATGACTCTGACCTCTGGCATTGCAAGAGTCTGCTGTAAAAAAATGTAATACTCTAATCCATCTGTTGTTGAAATTCTGGAAAGAGAAATAAATAATTTGAGGCACATGGTGGATTCATCAAGGAAAGCCCAGGAGAGAAGAGGCCGAAGACAGCAGAAGTGGAGAAAGTAGGAATGCTTTCAAGGAGTTATTTATCTCTCTGCTCTTCTTCCTGAGAGTCTGGGGAGGGGGCGTGGGTAGCTGCTCCTGGAGACTCGGAGACAGACCAGATGTGGCCTGACCTCATGGTGGTTTCGGGCTCCAGCTGTCCAGGCTGTTTAGCATTCCCGACATGTAGATTTATATGACGCTGTTCTCCTGCAGAGTTCAAGGCGTTCGGTGTGATACATTGGAAAACGCTGCGTTAATTGTTGGGGGACCTGGGACTTCAGTCTAGTTCTGCTGGTTAATAGAGGTTGGGCTGGACCAGTGTTTCTGACTGTGCTCTGAGAATACTGGAAGGAGACTGCTATGTCCAGTGAGCTTGGGGAAAGTCGTGCTAAACCAAGTAAAATGAGTTCTTTCACTGCAGAACCTCTCACATCTTTTGCTATGTGAGTGTGCTTTGTGAATGACCAGGGACCACAATCACAACAGTACCTGTGATTGTTTCCCAACCCATCCTTCTTGCACTGAAACCTCTTCCCAGGTTTCAGGAGCACAAGCGTGTCCTGGTTCCTCTGCTCTCGGACAATAGTTTGCACCTTCTTTTCCCCCCTCAGCTTCTAGCTGTGGGGATGACTAAGAGTCCAAAACAGGTCCTCAACTCTCTCTGTGCACCCTCTGTGTGCTCATCATTGTCAGGCTTAAACCAGGACTTCCACACAGCTTAGTTTAGCATCTTTAGCCTTGACTTCTTGCTGGGACCTAGATTTCCAGAGCCCTTTACCCTGTGGACATTCTTCTATCCTTTCAACAGTGAAATGCCCAAACCTGGTACAATCTCTGGCCCTCTTCCTCTCCATCCTCTCTTAGGGCTCAGTCCCAGGCTACTGCTGCTTCAAGCCACACATCTGCCCCTCCCCGGATGAGCACCATATTTGTGAATTTCTAGCACATAGCTGCTATACCCATCTGTGTTACAATCTCCTTCATCACATTTCTTCAAAACATACCATGTCTTCCTTGTGCCCATGGAACCAAATGCAGACTTCATGCCTGGACTCACATCACCTGAATCTCCACATGGCCTCCAGACTGAGAAAAGACCCTTTAGTTTAGGGCTTGAAAGCCAGGTGTAAGTCCCTCTCCCCTGAGAGTTTCATATGGAGGTTGCCCCTTCTCCCCCAGAGGTTAACACCACCCCACAGCTGGCCTGTCCACTGTCACCACAGTGCTCTCAGTCCCTAACTACCTAACTAGGGTATAAAATTTTTGGGGAAGGGCACCATACATTCCACAGATCTTTCATGTCCCTTATGGGATCTAGCAGGACAGGAATCTTTCAGGCATCCATTACATATTTTGAGGTTGACTCATATTTTTGGAGTGGCTAATTATGTTTAAACAGTAGCAAGAGGTGCAAATTTGACAGCAGACAACACCAGTAGCATTCTGGGCTCAAGAAATCACTGGGAAAATTTACTACCCTGTCCTTCTAGGAAGGGAACTATATTAGGGTTCTCCAGGGAAACAGTTTATCTATCTATTTATCTTTTATCATCTATCTATCTATCTATCTATCATCTATCTATCTGTTTATCTATCTATCTTTCTATTGAGTGAAAGCAAGATTTCCTTTAAGGAATTGGCTTATGCAATTGTTTGAACTGGCAAGTCTGAAATCTGTAGGACAGGACTGCAGGCTAGAAATTCAGGGAAGAGCTGAAAATGCAGTCTTGAGTTGGAATTCTGCAGGACAGCAGGCTGGAAACTCAGGCAGGGTTCTGACATTGCAGTCTTAAAGAAAACGCCTTCTTTTTTAGGAAACCTCAGTCTTTGCTCTTAAGGCCTTCAACCGATTGGATGAGACCCACCCACATCATGGAGGGTAATTTGCTTTATTCACAGTCTACCAATTTAAATACTAATCATATCTGAAAAATACTTTCATAGCAACACGTCGACTGGTTTTTGACCAAACACCTGCGACCATAGCCTAGCCAAGGTGACAGGTACAATTAACCCCTGCAGGAACTTTTGGGAGTCTGCAGATGACTAGAAGGTGCATCGTATGGCTTCCTTGTGGTTTGGACAGGATTTCAGAACACCTTATCAGAGGGAGCACACTGGGGTTTTACACCTGCTGTTTGTCACCCTGAGGACCAGGACCCTGGCCTGGACTGTATCCCTGATGAATGATGTGCCCCAATTTCTTGTCATCAAAAGATGACAGCTCAGTTTCCTTTAGCTCTAAGGTTCTACCCTGAGCATCACATAGACTCTGTATCTAGAAAATGAGAGTATTAAGAGCTAACATGTAGCCAAAGTTGACTGTGTACCAGGTACTGTTGAATGTACTTTATGTGGAATAACCAATTTAATCCTCCCAACAATCCAATTAGATAGCAGTTGTTTCTGTTCCCATTTTACAGATGAGGAAACTGAGGTATAGAGAGATTAAATAACTTTGGCCAAAGTCACACAGCTAGTCAGTGGCAGAGCCAGGCTTTGAATCCATGCAGCCTGGATCCAGAGTCCGAGCTTTAGCCACCACACAAGATGTTGTCGCTCAGCTTATCTCACAGTGCTGTGGTACAGGATGAATGGGGTAATGGATTTGCAAACATTCGGTGCACACTGAAGACCTATATGGCCCTGAGGTATCATTACTATTAATGGTTTGCCTTTTGGGTACTTCCGTAAGCAACCCTTCTGGGACGGATTCTCATAACTGAACTCCATCTGGCAGCCCCTAGCACATTGTCAAGTACACAGCAAGCTCAGTTCATGGCAATGAACACTGGGACAGTGGAATGAATCATGGATGTGCAAACAAGCCCCTGCTTGATGAGATCTCAGTCTTAAGTCCGTTCCCTGGTGAGTGTGGATGGAAGGAGGTGGTCCTAGGCTACTCTTATCTTTGTGGAAAGAATCAGAAGAACATCTCCCAGCAGTTCATATTTACGTGTTTATGCCCCTTTATCAAGTTCTTGAAAAATAAATCACTCCCTGTGTTTTCTTTTTTCCAGGCACAAACACTCAAGGTGGGTCAGGCCACAGACCTCCATAGTGACAGGAGCTCCAAGTGCTGTTTGAGCTGCTGTGCATGAGATTATGTGGCTGTCCAGTTGCCCTCACACCAAGAGAGGAGATGAGGGAATCTACTGTCCTTGAGAGGGTCTCCCGCCCTGGCCTTTACAACTCTAAGACCACCACGAGGAGCCCATTCCTGAACTGGCAGACACTCAGCTTCAGGCCGTATTCTGGCCTAATGGGTGCTTTGGGCGCAAATGTCTGAGGAGGCCAAGGGGACGTCAGGGGACTTTGAAGGTCTTTGTTTAATGGTTCTCTCTGCTTTGGTTTCTCTGTCTGCTTTTCACTATCATTTCTATCTGCAAGGTGATGCCCTTCCAGGACTGCAGCCCAGTCCTAAGGGCACTCTCTAGGGAAAGGGAAGTTCCCGGAGACATGGACTGTAGCTGTGACATTCCAGCTCAGTCAGGATCTTCACCATCTCTGCATCTTCCCCATCTCTGTGCACTGATACAGTTGGGTGGGAAGCAGTACGTCCAGGAAACAGTCAATTTTGCTTGTGGCCGGGGTAGACCTCTATGCCAGGTACAAGGATCCAGGCTTCCAGGATGCAGGGCTCACCTCACAGCCTCGGTTTCTGCATGATTCACTCCTTGTTCCTAGTGGACAATGGCATTAGAAGCCTACCTGTGCCCTGACTGACATATTCCTTTGTTTTCCTTATTTCTAATTCCCTTGGCACGTTTGACTACTTGTTCAGTGCCAGATGCTGCTAGTCATCTGGTCCACATCCATGCTCTTCTTTATTTTAAATTTAATTTTATATTATAGTTGATTTATAATGTTGTGTTAGTTTCAGGTGTACAGCAAAGTGATTCAGTTATACATATACATATATCCATTCTTTTTCAGATTCTTTTCCCATAAAGGTTATTACAGAATACTGAGTAGAGTTTCCTGTGCTCTACAGTAGGTTCTTGTTGGTTATTTTAAATATAGCCGTGTGTACATGTCAGTCCCGATCTCCCAATCTATTCCTCCTCCCCACCCTTCCCCCCTGGTAACCATAAGTTTGTTGCCTAAATCAGTGGATCTGTTTCTGTTTTGTAAATAAGTTCACTTGCATCTTTTTTTAGATTTCACATATGAGTGATATCATATGATATTTGTCTTTCTCTGACTTACTTCACTTAATATGATAATCTCTATGTGCATCCATGTTGCTTCAAGTGGCATAATTGCATCCTTTCTTATGGCTGAGTAATATTTCATTGTATATATGTACCACATCTTCTTTATCCATTCCTCTGTCGATGGACATTTAGGTTGCTTCCAGTCTTGGCTATTGTGAATAGTTCCATGCTCTTCTTTCTTTCCTTACTGACAGATCCCCACTTAGTGAAGGACAGCAATGTGTCTAATAAGACATACCCCTTGAAGTAGAGGTGGCCATGGGACCCATTTCTAGGTGATGGGATATAAGCAGGGTCCACTGGCTGGGACTTTCAGGAAAGCTATTTTATTCCTACCAATGGGGCCAACAGTTGACCTTTCCCTTTTGCCCTTCCCCTTCTTTCTGTCCGGAACACAGGCGTCGCACTGTTCCTTGTGACTCTGAGGATGCAAATCAGAAGCTGAAACTGGAGGAGCAAGGAGCCAGAAGGAGCCTGAGTCCTTGAACATTTCCTTGAGCCATTGCAGCAGCACTGGATCGCCTGCTTTTGGACTCCTTGTTGCCTGCAAGAAGGGTTTCCATTGTATGCAGTCAAATGTAATCCAAACTGATACAACCTCTTAAGAAGGAGAGTTTAAGAAACATTCTCATCTTTCTTGATTATAGTTATGGATTTGTTGCCTGTCTGCCCTTGACTGGCTCCTCTTCTTGCCAACACGCTGTCTTCCCACCACCACTGACCAAGCCAAGTCAAGACATCCCTAAAGCTGCTGCAGGCAGGCTGCCCTTATTATCTTTTCTGGGCTTATATGTCTTGCTCTAATCTAGGAGGTGATTTGTGGTGGTTCAATTATGTCAGGGATTACTACATTTTGTGAAGAGAAATAGCATCTCAGTCCCATGAATGCCAGGAACCTCTACACATTTTGTCTGGCTACCTTACTTTACCTAGTAACAGAAAAGCAAACAGTCTTTTTTTTTTTTTAATAAGCTGAACTTTGAATTTTGAAGACGTCTTTTCCATGTCACTCTCCCATGGTCTGCATCCTGGATTTGATCACACATCTCTGGCTACCCTAGGACAGAAAAGGCAAATACCTTTTTTTTTTTTTTTTTACACCACCTGCTGGAAATCATGACTTGATCACATTATTCTTTTGTTTGTTCATTTTGAGACCTAAGCATTTCAGAATCTTGTTAGAAATCTCGCTCTAGGAAACCCTTCTTGTGTCTCTGAGTTGGTTTGCAAAATGACACTTGAATGCAGGTTTCTGTGCTTTTTCTAAAAGGTCTCAGGGCTTCTTTAGGTCTGGAAGGCAAGGATGCTAAGCTTTTGGGCGCCTTTCTTTTGGGATAAGACCAAGTCAAAGTTGCTCAGGCAGACCAAAGGAAATGAGGGGATAATGACATTCTCTTTTCCAACTGCCCCTTTTAATCTTTGTATCTAATCCTCCTAAAGCCCCAAATGAAAGTGTCTGTGTCCACCGTCCTGAGCCGAAGTAGGGAGATAAGTGGGACGGAGCAGAGGGGAAGCTCATCAGAGACAGTGCCTTCTGAAGATCGGCAAAGGGAAGTGTGACAGCCAACTTCTTGGAAGGGGACGGCAAACTGTAATTAAATTTTCTGATCTTGTTAGCCAATTTCTTCACTCACTGCCCCTGAACCAGAGAACAGGGAGGGAGGAAGGACACTGTTGCATCAGTGGCGGCGGGGAGGGAAATGAGCTTTTCATGGATTATTGGGTTAGTTCCACTTCTCCCACTTTTTAATTTATTTGTCTGCATGTTCTCCAGAGCTGAAAAGGCTCCAAGTCCTTTTCCATTTTCTTTTAATTAGATCTGATTTGGGAGTCTGAAAACTTGGAGACGCTCAGGTTACAATAGCAGGATGACAACAGTTGGAAGGCCTTTTCCCTGCTAGATCTTTTTGAGCTCTTTTTTTTTTTTTTTTCTTCAGAATTTAAGATTCCTAGAGTTGAATTTCCTTTTTCTCTTTGCATTTCTTTCTTTTTTCTTTAACAGTTAACAGTATTGTTTGCATTGTTTATCAACTTATCTCATTTTGCCATCTTTTGGTTAAAAATCATGAACATTCCTCATGAATTTCGAAAGAAGGGTATGCATTTATTTTTACAGTCCTTTCTTTACTATTCCTTTTTTGGATAATGGAACACAGACCAGGAAAGTTGGTTGTGGTCCCCTGGGTGTTTAGGAGGTGTAATACTGACTCTCCATCCTGTCTTCTTCGAAGCACAAAGAAAGAAAGGAAAAAAAAATAACTGGCCAGAAAAAAGAGCCAAATGGGGTCATGGTGGATAATATGGTTTATCACTTAAACCACTAATGACTACATCCTGGGGTTAAGAGCGTCTAAGGCCCCAGGTGAGAAAGCTATACACAGAATACTTGATGGCTTGTGACATAACAAGAACCCATCTCTTTGTTGCAGCCTGGACGTGCCGGATGGCAGCAGGCACCCTTTCAGGTGGACTGGTGCCAAGATAGAACATATACCTGCTCTCCTTGGAGGCCTTCCTGGGCCCTCTGCACTGGAGAGCACTCATTTTACAATTCACCCAGGCAAGAGGCACTCTCTAAAGTTCCGCCTGGTGGCTCAAAATTTATGATGTTGCAGGGCATGTTTGAGATGGTCTGACTTAACATCGAGGCTACATGCAAAGAGCACTTTGGGAAGCCAGATTTGGGCCCTTCAAACTGATGGGCAGCCACCCTCCAGAGAAGCTGAAATTGAGGTTCCAAAGAGGCCTGTATGACTGCTGACTGGGAGTGACAAGACATTTGTATTCAGCAATCACGCACCAAGGAAAATGATTCCAATAGGAGTCCACGGTGAAACCTACAAAGGCTAAAACTGAATTTGGGTTTTGTTTTGAAGTCAAGCTGCTTCGTACATGGACAACCTAATGGAGGCTGCTCCAGGATTAGAAAAGAATGGATTTATTTATTTATTTATTTTAAAATTTTACAGATACTTCATGGGAGCCCAGCTGGTATTCTTTGTCATGAAAAAGGGAACGTGTCACATGTGAGGACAGCATGCAATTCAGCTCTGAATCCACCAACCCAGCACTGGGGTTGGCACGTGTTGAAGGAAGAGCCGTTCCAGGGAGTCTGGAGAGACACAGATGGCCTATAGAAGACAAAGCACTTGACTTGGACCTTGAGGGATGGACAAAGTTGAAACTGCAGGATGTGGGGAAGGAGGAAGGGCATTTTCATCAGAAGGAACTCTGTAAGTAATGTCATTAAAAGAGACAAATATGATAGATACATGAGGAATAGAGAGAAAGTTAGCTTGGGAAACATAAGGGTACATGATGGGCTGTAGTTGGGGAAAGGCCTGGAAAGGTAGTTTGGAGCTGAATCACAGAGAGCCCCAAATGTGCTACTTGCAGCTGTGCTTCATTGCATCTTTATGAAATGTGGGCATGGGAGGCTGGTGAGCAGTGGAGGATGGGAACAGTGCTTAAGGAAGAATAAACTCTCTGGGCCTCAGTTTCTTTGTAAAATGCTGGTCAAAATTTTCTCTCAGATTCTTTTCTCTAAGCCTCACCTCAGCTGCTACAGAAAGAGAGAGCAAATGGCTTACAAATTCTGGCCACCTCTGTTCTAGACAACTCCCTCTCCTTAGAATGATGAGGGGTGGGGGAGAGGGGAGACCATCAGAGAGAGAGAGAGGAAGGGAGAAAGACTGCAGAACAAAGGGGTTCTAGAACTCACAGATTCATAGACTCATAAAACACAAAAATCTTTTAGAAATTCTATGGACAACACATCCTTAATTACTATTATTGTTGTCGTTATCACTTTCGTTGATAAAAGTGATGCTGCTGAAGCACTCTTGCTGAAAGAAAGCAAAAGGAATTCTGGCAATTTGAAGTAAACTTTTGGAGAGCTGTCAAAATTAGAAAACAGTTGGGAAACAGATCTTCTGAAACTCCAATTCACGGAAACACCTGAGGCAGTTTCGTTAAGATGCGCATAAAATAACATACCACGGCACACACCAAGTGTCAAACCCCACACTCCACTTACCTCACTACAGCTGCCCCTGCAGGTTCTCCTGGCTGTCTCTGCCCCAGCCTGTTCTCCATCTGCCCTCTCCTCCCTGAGAAAGAGAAAACGACAGAAAAACCTCTTCCTCTCCCCTCGAATCACAGAATCATAGCATTTTAAGGCTAACAGGAAACTTTGGAGAGCCTTCGGCTATTTTACAGATAACAAAATATTCCTGTGAATTCATACTGGGCTGGGAAAACTGGGACAGTGAGACCCATATAGGTGGGTTATGTAACCAATGTGTGAGACAGGAATGATGTCCAGAAACTAATAATGATGGATAAATTTTCCCCTAAGTATTTTTCCGTGAGATGCTGACCCTAACTTCCTACAATCTCTGTGGGTATAAACGGGCTTTAGGACTTGGAAACTGAGTGGATCTGAGACTCTGGCATGAGGTGAGGTGGGAAAAGTACCAGATGGGCTGGTGCACATTTGCTCAAATCTGTCCAGTTCCACGTGGTCACCCTTAGGCCTGGACTGCTGTGAAGGCAATGGACTTGAAGGACAGCCTAGCCCTTCCTTTCTCGGAGCCTTCCCTCAGAGCGCTGAGCTCCTCAGGTGGCCTTGTTGGCCTTAACCCCCATTGCTCTGCCTGTCCTAGACCATGGCTGCCCCTTCCGGAAGGGGAGGAAATGGCCACAATTTCCTGCCTGATAAGACCTGGCAGTGGAGAGATGGCTGAACAGAGCCCCAGGGCCTCCTGCTCATGGCTACAGCCCTTCACAACACCAGCCCCAAAACAGAGAAAAACTCCTTGAAACCGATGTGTGTATGTATTGCCAATTGTGGATATCAATCACCTACTCTGGACATTAAGCCGAATGAAAGCACAAATAACAGCAACAATGATTTTTGAACAAATATTAACCATGTAGCTTCTGATTCCAGATTGATATGTTAAAATAGCAGGGCTCAAACACCCCAGAGCAAATAAAGACATATTGGGCTTTCATGAGAGCAGGTATTAGAATGAAAGTATAGCTTCGACACATCTCTATACAGTGAAATATAGTGTGAGCAATGGGGATGGGGAAATCAAGTTTTAAAACCAATGTCTACTTAAAAGTTTTTCTAGTGATCAATTCAGCATTCATTTCTAATATTAATAATTCAGCTAAGCACCTGGCAGGAGGCTTCTCTCTGCTGAGTTAATAAATTTTTCTGTGAGCCTAAATTTGATTGATTACATTATTGCAAGGGTGACCACATGAGAAGTTGCCCTGGAAATATGATTCTCTGAAGCAACAGTTAAAGAACAAAGAATTACCGAGAATGAACAAGTTCTATTTAAAATTGTTTATGACAATTCTAAGAAAAATGGAGTCAAAATAGATATAGGAGAAGTGGGATTGTTGGCAGAGTTTAACCAAAAAAAGGAAGTTTTTTTTTTTTTGCGTATTACGTGTACACTTTTGGGGAAATGTTTTGACCTTAAAAATTCCAATAGAGTATTCTTATCCAGCAGGAAACAGAATGATAATAAATAAATATAAGCATCAAAGTCAAAGGTAAGGTAACTAGACTTCTTTGTTCTCCACTCAAGCCTGTGGGTTTGATGCTGAAAATCAGTTCACGGTTCAATTTTACAAATGCTGGAGCGAGGGAGGTGGTGCTGAGCTGAGGACGTCCCCTGGAGGATGCCTGCGTTTGTTTTTAGGAGACCAGTGAAGGCTACAGACTCTTGGAACATCCCTGTTGGGCAGAAACTTAGTATTACCCACCCTCCCCCATTCCCTCCCCCAGAACTCCCTATGTTATACTATAAAGAGACCAGCTACATAATTTACAAGGCTCCCAGAATGAAACTGCAGGCAGGACCCCCTTATTCAAAATTATTAATAATTTCAAGAAGACAGCACAGAGCATTAAGCCAAGCACGGGGGCCTTCTGAATACAGGGCCCTGTGCTACTGCCCATGAAGCCAGGCCCGACTATAAAGAGGAAAGCAGGGACTACAGTGGCTCCAACCTGTCCTACACTAGGACCTCTTTACTCTTCTTACTGGTTACTACCAGCCCTGGGGCCCCAAAAATGTTGGGCACACGGGAAAGAAGGGGGAAAGCACGTGCAGAAATCATATCATGCCCTGCTTTGTCCTTCTTTCTCAGTCATCCCGTAGTCAACTACACATGCAGGGGTCTCCTCTGACCCCTGGATCCTTTACTTATTCATGTGATCTCAAACACTAAATGCATACAGTGCCAAGCACTGTGCCAGAGACCGGGAACATGGAGATGAACAAGACAAGGTATTCATCCCTGAGAAGATGAGAGAACTTGACTTTTATCTGAGAAATTGCAGAGTTACATTTTATGCACAAAAGTAGGGGAATGTGAGTTGTCATTTTCAGATAGAACAAAATATCAGCTCATTGACATCCGTTTATCATTTTTCAGGGATGAGGGTCACATGAAAAGGCACAAACCCTTTAGTAAAGGGTTTGAGTGGGTAGGGGAAAGTAAATTGATCTTAACACGTCAAGACTATAAGACCCTCAGAGGAAGGTGGGCTCTGCTGGGGAAGGGGCTCAGCGACTTCCTAGAATCTGACTCCTAGCAGTTGTGATGGTGCCATTTGTGAAACAATGGCTGCCAAGTGGCCTCCTCGGAGTGGCCTCCACCTCAGGGCAATTGTCCTGGCAGGGAGGGGAGGAACATGGGGAGGGTGGTCTTTTGCACACAGGCCTGTGCAGAGACACGGCCCAGTAACTTGATTTTCTCACAATCTGTGTCTTATCAGACAAGTCCCAGAAGGGAAAATGAGTCCGTTTAATACCTTTAACCATGGCCTCAGTTCCTTTCACCTAAAAAGAGCTTTGCTGAGGAGGGAATGTTTCTCCGAGTCCATGAAGAATGAACCTCATAGTTTCTGGCTTCTGAACAGCGGGCTTTTTTTTTTTGCTTTGAATTTAATTGTGACAGACTTTTTCTTTCCCCTTCTGTGAATCTTAACTAGAACACGATAGATTTCTTTTAGGCATGGTTGAAAACATTCTGATTTTCATCTTTTCTGTAAATATTTCGGAGGTGGGTAAAGACAATTTTTAAAGGCTGCTCTTAAGAATATTCTTTCTCAAACTGTGTTTACAGCGTATTAAACTAAATAAACATTCTAAGGACAAAGATGTTGGTTTTTCTATGTGAATAACGTCAAACAAACGGTCAAGTTGCAGGTTGGAATATAGCGTATGTGGTTTGGTTGCCGCATGACCTGGATTCAGTGGGGATTCTAGCAGGAAACTCATACTTTCCTCCATGGCGCATTTCAACGTGACATGCAGGTGTGTTTTTCCCTCGCCTTAGCTGGAATTTTGGATAAATTTGTACTCTTTTTTTGGTAGGTCACTCTCAGATGACAACATGTTCTCTGACCAGTTTTAGTCTCAAGAAAGTTTTCATTTCCATCATTACAATGTCCCATCCAGTGCCATAATCAAATAACTTCACACTCTTATCGAGTTGAAAGCATCTCCTCTCTGTGAATATTCCCAGCCTGCTTTGAGCTGGGGGCCTGATGTGGGGTTGGGGATGTCAACTGTTTCTTTTCTCTTTGGTTATTGGGTTGTTACTATGATCACTTGGATTGGCTTCTGATCACAGTTCTGCATTCCCTCCCTCTGCCATGTGTTCCTTCAGTGCATTAGAATGGGCAGAGTATACTTTGCTACCCTGTTGATCTTGGATTTGACAATGCAACAATAGTAATTATGACACAAGCAGGGCTTCATAGGTGCCTGAATGGTTTGGCTTGGTCTCTTGCACTCTTGTGATGACAGGGAGAAGGCCATGCCCCGGTGTCCACTGTCCCTGCAGCCAGAATACAGGCAGACCCTATTAATGATAACTTAGTATACCCTATAAAAACCTTGGATCCTTGCATCCTTTTGAATGCAAGGATAACTTGTATTAAACGTTTTTCTTTTCCATCTTTGGGACCTCAGGATGAATTGAGAGACAAACAGTTCTATTTTTACATCCTGACGCATAATATGTATTTTCCACTGTGAAACTGAGGTGAGGCCTTGAGGCACACTGCGCTATGATTTACGTGCCGTGCCCTGCCCTGGGCCTGGCACATGGTAAGCACTCAATACATAGAAACCTCTTGTGGTTATTAGTATTATTAGTCAACATTTTCTTTTTTTTCTGCAGGAACTGAAGTAACCGAGAACTTCAAAATTACAGATTTTGAGAAAAGAGGATGACTAGGAATTTCTTAGCTTTGTAAACTCTTCTGAGCAACTCAAATGCTGCTGATTGCATTTCCCATTAGATATTAATCCAGAGCTCAGGACTGGAGAGATGGAAGGTATGCAGTCTACCTGTGGTCAGTATTACAACTCAAGTGTTTATGTGTTTTATCTGTGGGCTCTTCATTTATCCCCAGAACATGCATTAAATGCCTGAGTTGGATCTCTTCGCTTTGCCCCTTCAAATCCACTCTCCACCCTTTCCAGTCTTGCTTCTGGCCAGGGAGGTTGACCTGGATGGGCTGCATCAACTTTGCTTCCCTGTCATTTGGCTGTCAATTGGGTTCAGACAATGGGGATTAGCAGTGGGGGATCAAGGCAGGAGGAGAGAGGGATCAGGGTGTTTATTTCCCTGGCTTCCCCTACTGAACTGGAGTCTACCTCATTCCTCCACTAAAGACCACAGCTCCTGCCAAGCAGTTCTCTTCATAGAGCGACCCTCCTTCTGTTCCTGTAATCACCTCCTCCCCTTGCCCTTGCAGGCTAAATGCTCCCTGCTGTTGCTAGTCACAGGCTACTGCATTGTCTCTTATGATTTCTCTGAGCCAATGCTTCTCAACCTTGGTTGCACATTAGAATCATCTGAGGAGTTTTAAAAATATTCCAGCCTGATGCCCAGGCTGTGCTCTGGACCAGTGCTGTCCATCAGAAAGAGAATCTGAGCTACATATGTAATCTTAGATTTTCTAGTAGCCACATTATTAAAAGTAAAAAATAAAACAGATACAATTAATTTCTGTAATATTTTCATTTCATCAAGAAGTCATTCTAAAAATTATTAATAAGATATTTTGTATTCTTTTCTTTTTTTCTACAAAGCCTCCTAAATCTGGTGCATATCCTACACTTAAAATGCATTTCAATTTCAACAGTGCAGCTCTAGACAAATTGGATCAGATTCTCTGGGGACGAGACCTGGGCAGCAGTAATATTTAAGACTCTTCTTGACATTTTATGTGTGGCAAGGTTGAGAACCACTTTCCACACCTTTGTAAATAACCCTTTATTAAACTCTCTTCACATCACCTCATTGGAGAATGCCATCTAGTTGGTGCTTATGCCCAGCCCTGGCTGGGCCTATGAAGATGATTTAGACAGAATGCCTGCCCAGTGGGAACTTCCAGTATTGAGCAGAGGACACCTAGGTCAGCAGGCCATTACACTGTGAGGGGCAGGGCTGGATGACCCTGTGGCAGGTCCAGTGCACCTTTAGAACATCGGCAGATGTGCCATGACAAAGGGGGAGAAATGCAAATTATATTGGAATTCCTTACATTTTATTTTTTGGAATTATATATTGTGTGTGGATGTGTATAGAGGAGGGTAGAAGGCTGGATACCATAATCATTTTAGTGCCTAAATTCTCTAACAGCTGCCAGAGCTCTGGAGGAGAGAAGCCTTTGGGAACTTGGAGGAAGGAGGGCACCTCATCTCCATTTTCTGGTTCACATCAGTCATCGGTCAATTTGGGTCCATGAATTTCTTTCAGTCCCACTTGGCCTCTGCGTCCCAATTGTCTCCAACACAGACCACACCCCCCCACCCCCCGCCCACACACACACTCCCACCCTTCCCAGCAATCTTGCCGTGTACTTTCTATCAATTTCTTAAAAAGCAGTCAGAGTTGTCCCAATCTCTTAGGTCAGTTATTTTCAATCTGGATTTCTGGATCGCCTCTGGGCATAGATCTTGGTTGCCAAGCACCAGGTATGTCTAAGCTAAAGTAGCTTGTTGGGGTGATCAGTTTATGCTGTTTTGCTGGGGACTTTCCTGGTTTCAGCACTGAAACCAGCTGCCATGTCCAGGACATATCATCAGTCCCAGGAGACCTGGGACAGTTGGTCACCCTATATGGCACCCACTTCCTGGCTGCTCTGTCCTGCTTCACCTGCTGAAGCCAGAAGGGCACAAGGTCTTGGGCGATTCCCCAGGGCAGTGAGCACGAAGCCCCCTTTTGTGGCAGGTCAGACTCTGATGAGGAAGTGTCCCAGGCTAAGAGCCACTGGGCCAGAAGTGTTGTAGACTCTGGTTCTCTGTCTGGGTCAGATGCCTCTCCCCACAGTGCTCCCACAATGCTAAGCCACAGTGGGTGATGATGCAGCAATAGTCTATCTTTCTCTGTGCCCACAGCAACCAGAGTTCTGTGAGGACACTGTGTAATATTTCTCTCTCTTAGTTTTAAAAGTGGGATCCAGGTCCAGGGAAGCTCCAGAGAATGTCCTGAGCCCTGGTTGCACATTTGAATCACCTGGGAAATTCAAACAAGTTCTTAAGAGTAGTGGGTGGAATAGAGACGCAGATGTAGAGAAAGGACATGAGGACATGGTGGGGAAGAGGAGGGTGAGACGAACTGGGACATTGGGATTGACATATATACACTACCATGTGTAATACAGATAGCTAGTGGGAACCTGCTGTATAGCACAGGGAGCTCAGCTCGGTGCTCTGTGGTGACCTAGATGGGTGGGATGGGGGGACGGTGGAAGGGAGGCCCAAGAGGGAGGGGATATATATATACATATAGCTGATTCACTTCATTGTACAGCAGAAACTAGCACAACATTGTAAAGCAATTCTACTCCAATAAAAAAACAAGTAGTAGGTGAAAGTTTGATAAGAAATAGGATATTAATATAATCCTTAAGTATCTCTCAACAAGATATCTAACAATATAAAGAGAAAAGTAGAAACATTACAGAGGAGAAGTCTGATGGACACCACCTTAACCACGTGATCAAAGTTAATATCTCGAATGGGACAAGTTGTTGTCATGGGCCTCCTAATATGACACCCTCAGCAAGACACACCATCACTGCTGTGGTATTTCTACCCAAAATGTGTAACTTGGATCTGATAATAAGGAACATCTGATAAACCTCAATTTGAGGGATATTCTGCAGAATACCTGGTGCATGATCCTCAAAAATCTCAGTCTTACGATTGACAAAGACTAAGAAAGACTGAGGATTAAAGTGTCTCTGGCTTCTTCTATACAAGGAGGAGGTGAAAACATTTGATCCAACCATAGTCCCTCTGAAGGGCCAGGAAGGTGTCTCAGAATGTATGGACCAGAGAGTTTACATGTGAGAAGTGCCTCCACGGTCAACTCAGGTCGGGCCAGCTCAGTGTCTGCACCTCTTGGTAGGTCTGCCCTTAGAATCCAACAGAGGCCCCTGGCTGTCTTATCCAATGAGACCAGCCACTCCTGCCTCAGGACCTTTGCACCAGCTGTTCCCGTTTTGGAATGCCCTTCTCCAGGCATTTGCACACCTTTCCCAGGCCCATGTTCACTCCACGCTTCTCAGAGACGTCTTCTCTGGCCACCTCATGTAAAATTGGGCCCTTAGCCCAACATTCTCTACTCTCCGTCTATGTATTTTTCCCTGTAACCATATCACCATCTAACATACTGCAGTTCTTATTTATTGTCAGTCTCTCCCCATTAGAATATAGAAGAGCACATTCTCCTCCCACATTGGTGTAGAGATGAGCATATGATCCAGTAAGAGTCACTAGGAAGAAACGAGATTTTGCTGGAATATTGAGAGATAAGCATATTCTATTTTTCAGTTGACCTTGAGCCTATGAAGTTGTGAGCCTGGCTTTGCTGAGTATCCTAATGCAGCTTGAGTTTGAAGCCCAGATAGCAGAAGCCAGAGCCAAAAGGTAGAGTGGCTGAGCAGGAAGGCATGATTTGAGCTCCTAGGTCAAGATGGACCTATAGCCAGACCTACACAAATGTACTGTGTGACCCATACTTCTCTCTTTGCTTCAGTCAGTTTGAGCTGGTTTTTCTATCAATGGCCCTACGTGATACATAGAGCAACTCTCTGATTCTCATTTGCGTTCCCATGTCTCTGCTTATAGGAAAAGAACACTGATCCAAATGTCTGGGCAGCTGCTTACATGTTCTATGTAAAGGAATTGATTGGCCTTTGGTTGGTAAGAATTGAGGCTTTTGTGAGTTGGTTGGGGTCAACCAGGCCTAAGACTACCTTTGCAGTGCTGACAAGGTTGAGGTTCTGGTCCTAGTAACAATGCACAGGCTCTGGATTGTGAGAATTAATTAAGGCCCATGGATGCATGATACAATGGAAGGCCTTGAGTAGACTTCCCTGTAGGTATTTTCTCTGTAGGCATTGATTGCCTGGAATACACGGACAGTGTGTAGATTGAGGCCAGGCTGCCTGCATTAGGCTCATTAGGGGAGATGTATAGAAGATTGATGGCAAAATTGTCCCCAGTTTTCATCCCTCCCAACACCCAAGCTTCTTTCAGTGGAACTTTGAGCTCCTCCCATGAAGAAGTAGCATCTACACCCTTTCCCTGTGAATCTGGACTGGCCTTATGACTTGCTTTGGCCAATAGAATGAGGTGGAAGTGACAGTGTACCTGTTCCAAGCTTAAGCCGCAAGAAGTCTTGCTTGCTTTAACTCTCTCAGAGCCCTCAACAAGCCCAGGCTAGCCTACAGGAAGAGGAAAGACCATGGGCATGGGAACCCAGTTGTCTCAGTCCATCTCATTGTAGACCAGCCTTAGGCAGCCCAACACCCTCAAATGAGAGGGCCCATCCAAGTCGGTAAAACCACCAACCCAAAGTACAGATGACCACAGATGCATGCATGAGTCAGGCTGAGGACTGCTCAGCTGACCTGTAGATTCATGAGAAATAATAAACGCTTACTGCTTTAAGCCACTCGATTTTGGGGTGGTTTCAAAATAGTGAGCTATTTTGTAGTAATAGCTAACTAATATCACTTATTAAAAACTCTCATTCCCATGCCCTATCATCTTGAGATTCTAATTCCATTAGCCTGGGATGGGACTTTTGAAACTGTATTTTTATTTATTTATTTTTAAAAAACAAGTTTATTTTCTTTCTTTCTTTTTCTTTAAATTTTATTTATTTATTTTTGACTGTGTTGGGTCTTTGTTTCTGTGTGAGGGCTTTCTCTAGTTGCGGCGAGCGGGGGCCACTCTTCATTGCGGTGCGCGGGCCTCTCACTGTCGTGGCCTCTCTTGTCGCGGAGCACAAGCTCCAGACGCGCAGGCTCAGTAGGGTGGCTCACGGGCCCAGTTGCTCCACGGCATGTGGGACCCTCCCAGACCAGGGATTGAACCTGTGTCCCCTGCATTGGCAGGCAGATTCTCAAGCACTGCGCCACCAGGGAAGCCCAAAACTGTATATATATATATATATATTTTTTTGTTGTTGTTGTTGCGGTACGTGGGCCTCTCACTGTTGTGACCTCTCCCATTGCAGAGCACAGGCTCCGGACGTGGAGGCTCAGTGGCCATGGCAAAGGGGCCCAGCCACTCCGCGGCATGTGGGATCTACCCGGACTGGGGCACGAACTCATGTCCCCTGCATCGGCAGGCGGACTCTCAACCACTGCGCACCAGGGAAGCCCCCAAAGCTGTTTTTGTTTTTAAAGTTTCAGTGTTGTTGCCCACCCAGGCTCTGGAAGCAATTATTAACACACCTCCCACCTGGAAGTTCTGCAGGTGTATTATATATACAGACCCCTAATGTTTTCAGCCAGCCTTTCAGCAACTCATCTCGGGCACTGTTTTTAAACAATTGATAAGTTCTGGTAGTGGCAGCCTTCTCCATTTAGGAGGTCCTGAGATGTGGGCGGGAAGGGGAACGGGGAATCCCTACACCTGCCGCAGAAGACATCAAGGAAATAAAAAAGCATCAAGGTTTCTGGACACTCAATTTGAACTCTATTAAGTGAAACACAGGCCCTTTGAGAGAGGTGTTTGTTCTGGATTCAGCTGTGCTCTGCTCAGAGAATGGCCTGTGGGGATAGATCTGTCACAGGCAGGCAGGTGTCTGGTTTGAGACGGAGGACTCCCTCCAGCCTGTTTGTGACCAATTTTGTGATTGAAGGTGAACCTGATGTGAGCACTTCTGGGCTCTTCAGGGCACTCAGTCTGGCCTTTGCATGAGCTCATCACTGATGGTGTGTCTGCCTTCCTGCCCATTGGCCGTGCTTGTTTCATTTTGGCCCCTTCCATTTGGCTCCATGGGGAGCTGTGGGAAGATGTCAGGGTCTCCCACATCTGTGCAATGACAAACCAGCAACAAACTAAAGCTCTAGTTCACAGAGGCTCACTGTCTGTCTTTCCAAGTGGTTTAGTTCATCCCGAGACTATTCTGACCATGCAAAAGTTCCTTACACATTTAATGGGGGAACACTGCAGGGGAGATCCATGAGCGGTGCCGAGAAAAAGACCATCACTGTTATTTCAGCGTTGATCTAGAAGCACTGGCTAATGCAATTATAAGAAAAAAGAAATAAGTATCAATATTAGAAAGGAGAAAACAAAATTATCATTATAGGCGGTTGATACTATCATATACAAACCAAAAGAATTGGTGGGAAAAGTATTAGAAACAATACAAGAATAATAAGGTGGATTAGTTATAAAATCAATATATAAAAATCAATAGCCTTAATATCTTTTACTTTTTATTGTGAAATGTATGATATATACAAAAGTATGTGTGTGTATAAATATGATTTAAAAAAATATATATATATAATTTAAAATTAAGGGAGTAACAAATAGAGTACTACCTGATCATGTCCCAGACTTCCCCCTAGTATAATATCCATTGTTAATCATTGCCATGCTTTGTTTATGATGTTGCCACAATTATGTGTCCCTAAATAATATAGTTAGTTTTGCTATTTTTGATTAACTTCTTCCACTTATCATTATGTTTCTGAATCATCCATGATGACCGTATAGCTATAGTTTATTCACTTTCTTTGCTCTATGCTATTTCATCATGTGAATGTATAACATCTTTTTTCTGAAATTCGTAAAGTAAAAAACTTGAACTGATGTTTATGGTATTTATTGATCCAATTTAGTGTGAAAATTCATGTATTTGCTTCAGTAAATGTTATGTGTTTGAATCTGGGGTGTTGCATCATATATCTATGTATATATAAATGTATGTATACATAGGTACATATATGTATATTACACATGTATATGTATGTACCTATGTATATGTGTATATTTGTACATGTTTATATATGTGTATATATATGTATACACAATAGTCTACTGTCTTTCTGAAATTAAAAAAAACTCACTGTGTTTTGTATAAAAGATTATTAGCCTGTATCATAATTTATTCACCCATTCCCATGTTGCCGGTTATCTGAGTTGTATGAAAGTTTCCTGTGCATATCTTTTGGCGCATGCGTGCAAGACTTTCTCTAAGGTATGGATCTAGGAGTGGAAATGCTGGGTCATGACATATGCACATGTTCAGCTTTGAAACCCCATTGTCAAAGATGGCGGAGCCAATTTTTATGTCTACTGACAGTATATGAGAGCTCCCTTTGCTTCACATCCTCACTGGCATTTAGCACTGTTAGACTTTAAAATTTCTTCAATCTGTTGAATGAATATTTGTATATCAATGTGGTTTAAATTTTTATTTCTCTGGTTACTAATGAGGGTGGGCATCTTTCTATGTGCTTATTGATTATTGAGATTTCATCCTTTATGAAGTGACTAACACATCTTTTGTTCATTTCTCCATCAGGTTTTTCCCTTTTTCTTGTTTATTTGTAAGAGTACTTTATATACAGATTCTTTATTAGTTATATATATTACAATTATCTTCTTACATTTGTGGCTTATCTTTTTCTCTTTCTCAATGCTATCTTTTGATTAACAGAATTTATTTATTTTAATTTAGTAGAATTTATTTAACTTTGTCTTGTTTTCTTTTGGCATCTTAATACATTCATTCCTAACCTGAAGTAATAAAGGCATTTTTCTACTAAAGTTTTACAGTTTAACTTTTCTAGTTGGTATTTTAATTTACTTGGAAATAAATTTTGTATATATTATAAACTCTGTTTTAATTTCTTTCTTTCTTTTTCCAATAAGGATAACCCATTTGTTCAGCCCTATTTATTGAAAAAAAATATTTCTTTCCCCACTGATATACAGCATCATCTCTGTCATAAAGCAAATATACACATACGAATGGGTCTATTTCTGGGTTTCTATACTGTTTCATTAGCTTAATTTGTCTCTCCCTGCATCAAAACCATATTGTTATAATTATCATATTTCAAAATAAATCTTGATATTTGATTCTTCTTTAAGTGTCTTAGATATTCTTGATTATTTGTACCTTTGTGTAAACTTTAGAGCCATTTGTCAATTTACACACACACACACACACACACACACAAACATAATGGGGAGAACTGAAATCTCTATAACACTGAGTCTTCTAAAGTATGAGTAATATATGTCTCTTCATTAATTTAAATCTTATTTACTGTCTTTCCATAAAGTTTTATAATATTCAACATAGAGGTCTTAACACATTTTGTTAGGGACCTGATTTTTTTTTAATGCTATTCTAAGTGGTTAGTGTCATTTAAAAATTTCAGTTTCTAACAGTTTATTGCTTGTGTACGGCAATGTAATTGATTTTGTAAATTGTTCTTTAAATAATACAATTAACAGATTTGACTTAATATAGATGTATTTAGAAACTTTTACCAATTAATTCTAGAATGCATATTTTTCTTAAGCATACACAGAGCATTTACAAATATCGGTGCCATGTTCTAGGTTGCAAACTAACTCGGAAATACCAATGAATCTGTATCATGCACACCACCTTATGTGCCCACAATTTAAACTTAGGATAAAAACTTGTGTCTTTGGAAATATAAGACATTTCTAGATTGATCAGAGGAAGACCAGAAGGGGAAACAAAAACAATATTACACTGTTTAAAGCGAAACAGTGTTGTAGTGAAAATACTACATATAAAAGCTTATGAGAAACTAACACACCATTGTAAAGCAATTATACTCCAATAAAGATGTTAAAGAAAAAAAAAGCTTATGAGATAGCTCAAACAGTACTTAAAGAGATATTATATAAATATTTAAAAAGGCCTTATATTAGAAGAAAGGCTTAAGTTTAATGACCTAAGTGTCAAAGTTATACAAAGTTAAGAACTTAGGAAAAAAGAACAGAACAGATACAAAATAAAGAAGTAATGAGATAATAAAAAAAATAAAAGCAGAAACTAAAGAAGCAGAAAACAAATATATGAGAAAGAAGATCAACACAGCAAGTTTGTCCTCTGAAATGAATCCAGAAAATAATAAAGTACACACACAAAAACAAATTTAGAATTGAAAAGAGGTACAATTTAAAGGTACAGCACATATGTAAAAAGGTAGTAAGAGAATAATATGGATGGCTTGTGCCCATCACATTACTTTCTTAAAACATCTAGGAAACATAATTAAACAAAACAGAATCAGTGACAACAGAAAATAATATTTCCACAAAATAAATAAGCAGACCCAGGCAGTTTTATAGGAGAATTATTATAAATTTTAAAGTAACAGATAAGATTGATTTTATAAAATTTTCTAGATAATTGAAAACAATGAAACATTCCCTGCATGTTTCATGTGTTAAGATTTCCATTTTTTAAAATTATAGATTCTAGTACTCTTCTGAAATTCTTAATTTTACCTTTTATTTACTTGAGTGTAAGTACAGTTATTTCAAAGTCTGTATCTGATAACCCCAATATTTGGATCCCTTATTATTCTGTCAGGGAAAAATCAGATGGAGAACAGGGCTAGCCTCCTGGCCTTCTGTTTCCCCCTAATTCTTGGCAATTCTTCACTATTTTGTTAACTTTCTAATTCTTTTAATTAGTTTTAAAAAAAATGTTTGGTCCAATTCTTAGAGTATCTTAGGGGACGATTAATCTGAATTACCTAGTCTATCATTTCAGCAAGTGAAAATCAGTAGATTCTTACTATTCTGTTTATTTTTTTACCATGTACATTTACTATTTATTTAAATTAATTTTTTTTTGGAGTATAGTTGCTTTACAATGTTGTGTTAGTTTCTACTGTACTGTAGCAAAATGAATCAGCTATACATATACATATAGCCTCTCTTTTTTGGGTATCTTTCCCATTTAGGTCACCACGGAGCATTTATTATTTTTATTTATTTATTTTTAATAAATTTATTTATTTGTTTCTTTTTTATTTTTGGCTGTGTTGGGTCTCTGTTGCTGTACATGGGCTTTCTATAGCTGCGGAAAGCAGAGGCTACCCTTCGTTGTGGTGTGTGGGCTTCTCATTGTTGTGGCTTCTCTTGTTGTGGAGCATGGGCTCTAGGCACGTGGGCTTCAGTACTTGTGGCTTGTAGGCTGTAGAGCGCAGGCTCAGTAGTTGTGGTACACGGGCTTAGTTGCTCCGTGACATGTGGGATCTTCCCAGACCAGGGATCGAACCCATGTCCCCTGCATTGGCAGGCAGATAAACACATGCTGCGGAGCAATTAAGCCCATGCGCCACAACTATTGAGCCCACATGCCACAATTACTGAAGGTCGCGTGCCTAGAGCCTGTGCTCTGCAACAAGAGAAGCCACCGCAATGGTAATTCTGAGCACCACAACGAAGAGTTGCTCCCTCTCGCCACAACTAGAGAAAGCCTGTGTGCAGCAACGAAGACCCAACAGAGCCAAAAATAAATAAACAAACAAACAAATAAATAATTTTTTTTAAAAAGTAAGGAAGATCTATTCACTGTGACATGGAAAGCTTTCTATGGCAAGAAATACAAAATAAGTCACAGAATAACATGCAAAAAATAATATTAATACCATCAACTAACATTTAGTGAATGTTTATGATGTATCAGGAACTGCTCTAAGGGCTTTAAATGTATTGGATAATTTGCTTCCTGAAAGATCCCTAAGAGGTAGTTATCATGATTAGGCCCATTTTACATATGAGGAAACTAAGAAGCTAATGAACCTGCTTCAGATCATGCATGTAGTATGCTACAGACTCAGGATTTGAATCCAGGCTATCTTCCTCCAGAGGCCATGCTGTAAACTACTGTATTCATTACATATGACATATAGCATACCTCCTCCCCCCAAATTGTCCTAAGAATACACCAAACCATTAATAATGTTTTTTTATGGGCTTTGAAGATGTATGTGATTTTATTTTTTATTCTGTATCTGTGCTGTCCAGTATGGTAGCCACTAGCTACATATAAATATTTAAACTTAATTAAAATTAAATAAATATGAAAATCAGTTTCTCCGTCTCAGTAGTTCATTTCTAGTATGCTCAATAGCCACAGGTGGTTAATGGATACTTTACCGAACAGAATAGGTATAGAACATTTCCATCATCACAGAAAGTTCTATTGGACATGTGCTCTGTAGGGTTCAATCGTGTTTGAATTTTTTATAATATGTATGTATTCATGATTTACTTTTGTAATTAAATAAGAAGGATCAATGATATAAAAAGAAAACTGTTTATTCCAAGTGGAAATCATTTTTCACCCCCTGCTAACTGACCATAGTGTTTTTTCTTCTACTCTCTGTAGTCACTCAGAGTCTACTTCTCCTAACAACTGTCTTTTTGATTTTTTAATAGCAACACAATGCATAAATCAGTGAAAGACTCATTGGAATAAAACCATGATGGATTTCGGAAATGTAGTGGCATCTATGTAGGGCTACATTCATCTCTTGACTACTTGGAAGCATTTAAAATATGCTTTATTTTCAAGACCTGTTTGCCAAATCATGTGTATTTTTAAAAAGCATGCTGGAAAAATACTGATAGTGTATTTTACTAAGCATCAAACTCAGTGACTGAATGTTTCTGTTAATTTTAAAGATGTAAAATGGGAAAATTTGTTTAAAAAGTACCATTTCCATTTGTGGAATATACAAAGAATTATGGTATCTTTGGACTAGAAAGAATGTCTTTATTTGTCATAAAGAGTCAGAGTAGCTTCTGTCTCATCTTCCAAGTCTTACAATAAAGTAAGAACTGGCAATGTTTAGCCTGGACTTGACTAAGCATTTAATAACTCAAGTTTGGTCTTGTGGAATACAGAGTGGATTGATCTGTATGGTTACAGGTGGCAGGACTAGAACTGTGTGGGAGAACCAACTGAAAAATATTTTAACAGTTTGAATTCAAACAATGAAATGAATTGACACATAATCTAATGAGTTCCCTTCCCTGGCAACAAAGGAGTTCAGGTAGAATTTCAAAGACCCAGGGTGCTGGACAGAAGATTTCTGTGTTGTCGAGGAGGCTAATAGGATGACTTTCTATTATATTCTCAAATCCTATGGCTCTTCTTGCATTGTATACCATGGGACTGTCACCAGTTGTACTTATCATTCAGCTTAGGCTAACTTACTGGCCAATAATAAACAGCCCTCAGTCAGTGGTTTATAATAACAAAGACTAATTTCTCCATCCACATGGAGGTCAGTTCCATTGCACGTTAGCTACAGCTCTGTTCCACATCGTCTTCATTTTGAGATCCAGGAAGAAGAATCAGCTCTTATCTAGGACATCACTGATTTTGTGGCAAAATAAATGGAAATATGGCTGAATCACACAATAGCTTTGAATCTTCAGTTCTAAAATGTCACACGTCCCTGCCACTCACATTTGAATGGACAAGGCAAGTCACATGGCCAAATCTGATGTCAGTGGGGTGGGAATTGTAATCCTCCTATAAGGGTGGGCAGCATATACTTGAGAGCAATAATAAAATCTACCACACAAGTTAATGGAAAGAAGTCAAATGTTAGTGGAAAATGAGTTGTGATGAAGGCACAGGTCAAATGGAAGTGAATGCCAGGACTTATCCTTCTCATTCTTTCTATCTTTCTCTTCCCCTCTTCATTTTTTGCATGCTTCCTCCTTCATTCTTTACTCCACAAAAGTGTATCCAATTCTAGACACTGAAATAAGTCTTGAGGAAACAGAGGTAAATAATATGAATACTCATCCTGGATGAATTCATAGCCTAGTGCAGAAAAAAATTGTAAACATATATTTATAACAACCATGTCAAAATTATAAAAGGGAACTATAAATTTATAGTTCTCTAAGTGTACAAAGGAAAGACATCTAATTTTGGAGAGGGATGAGTGATTTATAGAAAGTCCAGAAAAGACCTTAATTTCAAAATGAGAGGGCAAAAAAGATCACATTACAGATGGAAGGAAAGACGTGTAAAAGTTGCGGGAGAGGGCAGGGCTCTATCTGGAGACCTATCACTAGACATATATGGTTAGTGGCTACTATATTGGACAACACAGAGACAAGTTCAGTGTGAATGGAACCTGGACTGGAGAAAGGAAGATTGAAGAAGGGAAAAGACAGATGAGGTTTTAAATGATGACAGTGTGGCCAAGATGGCAGAGTAGGAAGACCCTGAGCTCACCTCTTCCCATGGGCACACCAAAATTACAACTATTTACAGAACAACTATTGCTGAGAATGATCCAAAAACTAGCAGAAAAGATTTTCCACAATTAAAGGTCTAAAGAAGAAAGAGAAAGGTAGGAGGAGTGTAGATGTGGTATAGTCAGGACCCACACCCCTGGGTAGGTGACCCACAAGTGGGAGGATAATAAAATTGTAGAGGTTTTTCCCAAGGAACGAGGAGTCCAAGCCTTACATCAGGCTCCCTGTCCCAGGGGTCCTGCACCAGGAAGATGAGCCCCCAGAATGTCTGGCTTTGAAAGCCAATGGGGCTTATGTATGGGAGAGCTGGTGGTCTGCAGGAAACAGACTCCACTGGTAAAAGGCACAGGCAAAATCTTACATACTCCAAGTCGCAGTGCAGAGGCAGTAAATTGAAAGGAGCCTGGGTCAGACAGAGAGCCTCCCAGAGAGGTAGGAGGCAAATGTCTATGACTACCCCTGGAGACATAGATGCTGGTGGCAGCAATTTTTGGGAGCTCATTCTGCCACAGGGACACTGGTACTAAGTCCTCCCTATAGTCTATTAGTTCTGAGGACTTGCCCGCCCACCAGCCAGTTGGCAGCAGTCCTGGGACCCTCCAGCCCCTGCAGCCAGCCACCTAGGGACCCGGCCCTGCCAAATAGTGGGCTGACACCAGTCCAGGACATCCCCTGGGTCCCACTGCTAGATGCCCTGGGACCCATCCCTACAAACCCATGGGCTGGTACCAGCCCTGGACCCTCTGGATCCCACATCCAGATGCTCCAGGACCTGACCCTGCCCATCAGTGGGCCAGCCTCAACTCCAGGACCCCCCTGGCTCTGCACACAGCCACCCCATGACCTGGCCCTGCCCGCCAGCAGCCTCTGCATGAGGCAGGGCCTGGCAGCAAACCTGGCTGGAGTCCAGCCTTACCTACCAGCGTGCCCACAGTAGTTATCCCAACCATAAGAGAAGGACGAACACAGTCCACATAGGGGGCACCTTAGAGCACATAGCTTTGGTAACCAGAGAGGAGTGTGCTCCTGGGCCCCATAGGAATTTCCTACATAAGGCCACTTTTCCAAGATCAGTAAACATAACCAACCTATCTAATACATAGAAATAAACACTGAAAATTAGGCAAAAATGAGGTGACAAAGGAATATATTCTAAATGAAGGAACAAGGTAAAACCCCAGAAGAAGAACTAAATGAAGTGGAGATAACCAGTCTTTGCAATAGAGTTCAAGGTAATGATCAATGAACTCAGGAGAAGAATAGTTGAACACACTGAGGAGTTTAAAAAAAGAGTTAAAAAATATAAAGAAGAACCAAACAGAACTGAAGAATCCAATAACTAAAATAAAAAATACAATAGAAGCAATCAACAGTAGATTAGATGTACAGGGGTAGAGCTTAGCAAACTGGAAGACAGAGTAATGGAAATCACTCAAGCTGAACAGAAAAAAGAAAAAAGAACTTAAAAAATGAGGATAGTTTAAAAAACATCTGGGAAAATAAAGCATACAAACATTGCATTATAGAGGTTCCAGAAGGAGAAGAGAGAGAGACAGGGGCAGAGAACTTATTTGAAGAAATAATAGCTGAGAACTTCCCTAACCTGGGAAAGGAAACAGACAATCAGGTCCAGGAAGCACTATCTGAACATAACAAGGATGCCCACTCTCATCACTTTTATTCAACATAGTATGGAAGTCCTAGACACAACAATGAGACAAGACAAACAAATAAAAAGAATCCAAACTGGAAAGGAAGAAATAAAACTGTCACTTTTTGGAGATGACATGATACTATATATACAAAATCCTAAATACACTATCAAAAACTATTAGAACTAATCAATGAATCAGTAAATTTGTAGGATACAAAATTACAGAAATCAGTTCTGTTTCTATACCCTAACAATGAACTATCAGAAAGAGAAGTTAAGAAAGCAATCTCATTTACAGTTGCATCAAAAAGAATACAATATCTAAAAATAAATCTAACCAAGGAGGTAAAATACTTGTACTCAGAAAGCTATAAGACATTGATTAAAGAAATTGAAGATGACACGAACAAAATGAAAGATATGCTGTGTTCATGGATTGGAAGGATTAATATTGTTAAAGTCACCATACTACCAAAAGCAACCTACAGATTCAATGCAATCCCTATCAAAATACCAATGACATTTTTCATAGAACTAGAACAAATAATTCTAAAATTTGTATGAAAACACAAAAGTACCCAAATAGCCAAAGCAATCTTGAGAAAGAACAAAGCTAGAGGTATCATGCTCTCTGATTTCAAACTATACTACAAAGCTACACTAATCAAAACAATATAGTTTGGGCACAAAAACAGACACATAAGTCAATGGAATAGAATAGAACCCAGAAATGAGCTCATACTTTTATGGTCAATTAATCTATGATGAAAGAGACAATAATATACAATGGTCTCTTCAATAAATGGTTTTGGGAAAACTGGATGGCTACATGAAAAGGAATCAAACTGGACTACTTTCTCATACCACATACAAAATTTAATCCAAAATGGATTAAAGACTTAAATGTAAGATCGGAAACCATAAAACTCCTAGAAGAAAACATAAGCAGTAAGCTCTTAGACAGTGGTCTCAGCAATATTTTTTTGGATGTGTCTCCTCAGGCAAGGGAAACAGAAGCAAAAACAAACAAATGAGACTACATCCATCTAAAAACTTTTGCACAGCAATGGGAACTATCAACAAAATGAAAAGGCCATCTATTGAATGGGAGAAGATATTTGCAAACGATATATCTGATAAGGGGTTAATACCCCAAATATGCAAAGGACTCAAACAATTAAAAAAAAAAAACCAAACAAACTTATTAAAAAATGGGCAGAGGACTTGAATAGACATTTTTCAATGAAGATATACAGATGGCCAACAGGCACATGATAAGATGCTCAACATCATTCATCATCAAGGAAATGCAAATAAAAACCACCAGATACCATCTCACACCTGTCAAAATGGCTATTATTCAAAAGACTACAAATAACAAGTGTTGGTGAGGATGTGGAGAAAAGGGAACCATCTTGCCCTGTTGCTGGAATGTAAATTGGTACAGTCACTCTGGAAAACATTATGGAGTTTCCTCAAAAAATTAAGAATAGAACTTCCATATGATCCAGTAATTCCACTTCTGGGTATTTCTTCTGAAGACAACAAAAACACTAATTTGAAAAGATACATGCACCCCTATGTTCACAACACAATTATTTACAATAGCCAAGATATGGAAGCAACCTAAGTGTCTATAGAGTGATGAATGGATAAAGAAGATATGGTATATATATATCAATGGGATAAAACTCAGCCATAAAAAAGAATGAAATTTTGCCATTTGAGACAACATGGATGGACTTAGAGGGTATTATGCTAAGTGAAATAAGTGAGGCAGAGAAAGACAAATACCATAGGATTTTACTTATATGTGGAACTTAAAAAACAAAACAAATGTAACAAGACAGAAACAGATTCATAGATACAGAGAACAAACAGTTTGTTTCCAGAGGGGAGGGAGTAGAGGGATGAGTGAAGTGGGTGAGGGAGATTAAGAGGTACAGACTTCCTGATGTAAAGTAAATAAGTCATGGGAATAAAATATACAGTGTGGGGAATCCAGTCAATAATATTTTAATAACTTTGTATATGTTGATGGATGGTAACTAGACTTATCATGGTCATCATTTTGTAAGGTATAGAAATATCAAATCACTATGTTGTGCACCTGGAAAAAATAATAAAACAAGATAAAGTGAAAACTAAAAATTATTTTAAAAATGATGAGAGTGTGAGGAGATTCATCAGCCATTCCACAAATGTACCTTAAGTGGTAATTTTGGGCCAGCTTACCATTTGTTAAGTAGCTGCTATGAGCATTGTGTGGAGTAAGGTCTGTGACATAGAGAAAGGTGTGGAATTCATACATTTTATACTGAGAGACTTCTTTGAAAGGTGGTAGATTGTACTTAAGCACTTAGTTTTTATCTATCCTGAAACATCACTCAGAAGACACTAAAAAGGGATCCCCAAAAGGAGAAAAAAATCCTTATAAGGACAAGGAGAACAGGAGAACTACCTACCATGTGGCAGCTGGGCAGACTGTATTAGTGATAAATGACTTAGCAGCTGCAATAAAGCAAAATCCTCAGTCAGAAGTAGGAAAAGTCAAGAAGTAAGTCAACTTTTGTCCCAGGACCCACAAAGTCTCTATAATTGGGAATGCAAGGTACCCCTAAGTGGCTGAAGGTAGAGTTAAAATACAACTGGTTGAAAGTCTAGTTTAAGATGAGATTAAAAGCTGCACGCCTTTTGTTCTCCACCCTCTTTACCGTTGCACACAGCGAGACAATAGACTGGAGGGTCATAGATTTGTTCTCTGGAGAGACTAAAAACAGAAGGTCTCTGGACTGGGGTAACATCAGTCACGTTTAAGGTGGGGGTACCATTGTGAATGTAGGGTGGTTAAATGAATATTCCCACCTTGGGTATTAAGATCTCAACCTTCCCTCCCACCGGCAGCCAGATTCAACCCTGCCCTTGCTGTAGAATCTGCTCATTCCAAAAGGAAGGACCAAAAGATAACAACATCAGAGGTGCCTCTAGAAATGGTCCAGCCACACTGTCATGGCTGGCTGGGTCCACCCAGAACTTTCATTGGTTTCTGAATGTTCCCCTTCCATTGAAATTTTAGTTTTGCTGTCATTGTGCTGTTGTGTTCTCTGAATGCCACTTTTTCATAGCCTCCTATTCTTTTCTTACTTCTGTTAGAACATTAATAATAATTTCCCCCAAGTTTTCATTTCGCAAATATTCTGCTTCTTCCTAGTAGCTTTAGGTTTATGTGTTTTGGTCTCAGTCTGTCATATTAGACTTACTCAACAGACTGATGTTTCTTACCTGCCCATCATGTTCATTTCCCAGAACAAAGGGCAAAACACAACATGAAAAATAAGAATAAAAAATAAGAAGATTACAGGATGGTTCATAAAAATAACTTGAGTTCCAGAAAGAAAGAATAGATAATTGATGGGAGGGAAATAATTAAAGGAATAATTTAAACATTTTCCAGAATGAAAGAAGGTGAGTTTCCAGACTGAAAGGGCCTGCCTAGCACCCTGCCTACAGGGTAGAAATTGATCAAGGCACACTGTGAAACTTGACAACACTAGTGAAATACTCCCAAGAGAGAAACATACAAAACCCACAAATGATCAGAAATCAAAGTGGCATCAGACTTTTCAACAGCAAGACTGAAAGAAGACAGTGGAAAAGGCCCTCAGACTTCCAAGGGAAAAAAATTTTCACCCATTAGTTCTATTTTCATTCTAACAATAAATTACTATCAGGATAGAATAAAGACATTTTCAGAGATGCAATCTCAAAAAATGTACCACGTCTGTATTTTTTCTTGAGATGATAGTGGAATATATATATATACATATATATATATATATATATATATACCTTTAAAATTAGATTAAATGTCCCTTTAATCTATGTGTTCCTTTAAAATTAGGTTAAATCAAGAAAGTGAAGGACCCAGATCCTGGAAATAGGGGATTAATTACAGTATAGACGCAAAAGGAGCCCCTTTTGCAGCAGGATGGTGGCTGTGAAGCAGGCATTTCAGGGTAACCAGTCGAGATTGGAGCAGGTCAGCAGGCTCCTAGAGCAATATCTTCAAGTGGATAAGATTGATACCTTCTGTTCAAACATATTTACACACCCAATGATGAGTTTGTTGAGTTAGTACTAAGTACAAAGAAATTGAAGCAAACAGACAAAAAAGGCAATTACAAATGCAAGTGAAAATAAAATGTACAGGAAAGAAAAAGTACTCATAGTACACTCTATGGCTCAGCTGAGCATGGCATTTAGATGGTTTTAATGATGGAAACCCTGGATATTGATCTATAAACAAAATTCAATGGAACTGTATTGGTAGGATACAAAGACAAAGAGAGATCGACAAACTGTTTTGTAAAGAGCCAGATAAATATTTTAAGCTTTGTGTGCCAGATCGTCCTTGTGGGAACTACTTAATTCTGCTGTTACAGCACTAAAGCAGCCATGGACAACACATGAACAAGTGGGCGTGGTCATATTCCAATAACACTTTATTTACAAAAACAGGTGGCAGGCCAGGGGCCATTGTGTACTGACCCTCTGACTAGAAATATTTGTGTAGAGGAAGTGAGGTGAAAGAGAACTAAGCTGTCATATTTCATAAGGGAAAGCCAAGAGTTCATACCTGAAATTGAAAAATAAAACCCCAAAGTAATAATCTACTTTTGGGATATGGAGATAAAAACCAAAAGAAAATAGGGGTGGTCATAGTGGGAGACTGCTCTTTATTGTATGAATATGAGCTTTGTAGAACCGTTTGTTTCTTTAACCCATGTGTTTGTGTAACTTGTGTAAAAATAGCTAAATTAAAAAATTAAAATAAAATTCACACACGGGCAGCAAACTGTAATCCATGTTTGCTTAGGTGATAAAGAAAAATGAGGTCACCGAGGATAGCAGGAGGAGGGGACTTGGGATGCTGAAGCTCAGACAGAGTTTTAACCGCTTCCAGCGGCCTCTCTCCACCCCCAGGGGTACACCCTGAGGCATGTGGACAGGTGCACACTGGCAGTTGGAAAACATCTCCACCTGTTAACTTACTACAGTTGGGCTTATGCCAGCGGCATCCAGGTCTGCGACCTGTCCTGGTGCCAACAGTGATTGGCACAAACCCCAGTGTGGCTGTCACTTGTGGGTGGGGTGGCCATCTGTGGTGAGGCCCTCAGGAAAGTCTGGCTGGGGATGCTCTTCTGCCATCCCACACAGGTAGGCCAGGTGCACTGTGGGTTGGGGAGGTTCCTGCAGAGTCGGCAGCCCAGGGGCAGGATGTGGGGAGACAGCTAAGCATGGCTGGGTGATGGGAAGTGGCTGCTCTGCATGTCTGGGAGTGAAGGACCACGGCACAAGGTGATTGTGCTGGAGCCTCACCTGAGCCTGCCTCAAGCAGAAGCAACACAAACGCCGAGGAGATTTGTGGGTCTGAGTTACACTTGAGGCTCTAAATCAAAGTGGAGGGCTCACAGCAAATTAATGAAGCTCATTTCTGACTGGAATCATCATTTGTGAACCATCGTGTCTGGGCTCATTAAATAAATTATCGGTGTCTTCCCTGGCATTATGGATGCATCATAAATGAGGGCTCTTCATAAATAATTTGTTTCTGCTTGTGTTTAAAGGGAGCTGGGACTGGGGAGAAGGAGGGGAGGACCAATGTGGAGAGGAGCCTGGAGGCTGTGGAAGGAGGCTGCTGAGGTGGGAGGGAGCAGGGTTTGGGGTCGGGTGTGAACAGAGGGCCGTCTGAGCCTGCCAAGGTCCCCAGGTGAGCAGAGCCCACCCCTGTGCCCCGATGCCCCTGCCACTGAATTCAGTACACAGAGTATATTAGGTCCTCCAGATCTGTCACCTGCCACAAGTGGGCAAAGGCCCTCCTTGAGATTGGGCCTAAGACCCCACATATGCCCTTTCTGACCCCTCTCTCCTGGGCCTTTGCTTCAAGCCCACTGGCAGCTAGGACCTGTGAGGTGAGGATACCCGGGGGCCGATTTGTTAATCTCAGGGGTCTTACAATGACTGCAAAAAGACCAGAGGAAGTGCTGAGGGTGGATGATGAGAAGGGAATAAAAAGTGAGTCCAAGCAAGGCAGAGAGGGGAGGGGCCAGATAGGGGTAGGGGACTAAGTGGTATACAAGCTATTATGTACAGAATAAACTATAAGGATATATCAGATATATAGTATAACACAGGGAATATAAGGCAATATTTTATAATAACTATAAGTGGAGCATAACCTTTAAAAATTGTGAATCACTGTGTTCTACACCTGTAACTTATATATCAGTATCAACTATGCTTCAATAAAAAAATATGAAACATTAAAAAAAAGCAAAGAGGGTCAGAGGATGTAGAAGTGGTTCCCTAGATTGGTTCTGGTCATGAGTGAGAAAACCCTTTCAAGCAGGGGCCGTTACTACCAGATGTGCAGTGATGGGCGGGCCTCACACCAGGGAAGCTCCCCAGGGGTGGAGAGCCAGGAGCTGGAACAGGACAGGATGACGCTTTCTCATTGTTTTGCAGGTCTCCTCTCCTGCAGCCTCCTTCTTCTCTCACCATTCTAGTGGACATTCTGAGAGATAGGGGACAATCCTAAAGAGTGGGGGATGGGAAGGGCTGGGCAGACTTCTCCAAAGTATGAGACAAGAGCCTGAAATGGAGAAAGAGCCGGAAGAAGGAAAAGTGATTTGTCCACACTGGTAAAGACAATGGTAAATATGAAAGGAGATGACGGGAAGGATACTTAATGGGGAGGAAGGAGGAAAAAGCCCCACAGCACTTCCACCTCTTAGATGCACTGTTAGCAGGTATGGCAAGAGTACAGCAGCCCCATGATCTATCTTGTCAATGGATTTTTGTGAAGCCAGAGTCCTTGCTCCCATAAAAATAATGTGATATGTGGAGGATGGCTTCCCACGTCAGCCTACAAAAGACAAGTGGTCCCATCATGGCCCAGGTAGCTGGCTGGTCCTGGGATACAGTAAGCTGTCCCCAGGAACCTAGACATGGGGGCATGGGGCTATCCTTGGAGAGGTGCCTTTGCCACGGGGGAGACCTGTGTAGAAAATAGCTGGCAAAGAAACTTCCTGACCTGGTGGCTTGATTGAACATATTGAACCTGTGTCTAGAAAATGACCCAGCAGTTATGTGGGCTCCTGGTTACAGTGCAATCCTAGATGGAAAGGGGTCACCCAGTGGGGCACATCCCAGCGCTGAGCAGTGCAGCGGGGCCTGGGGCTCTGCCTCCCTGACAGTCATTCCGTCTGCCTGGCAGTCATTCACACCTGCATGAGCCTGCGGTGCGTGTATATGTGGAGGCTGGGCATTGTGTCCACAAAGCCTTCTTTTCTTCGACTTCCGGAGGAGCGAGCACACTTTCAGTAATGTGGCCCCTCACAGGAAGCTCTGCCCTGATCAGGTGCTCACGAGCATCTAACGGTTTGACAAATTGATATCTGGCAACTTTATGAATCTCTAGAGGTGTGCTTGTCATCCTCAGTTCAGACTCACCCTAGGACCTGTCATCGGTGGGCTTTCCAAGCCCTCAGACCAGCTTGCCCTCATGGGTCTTCTGCAAACTTCTTCACACTTGGATACCTGTAGTACCCAAAACAGGAGTGTGCCCAGGGAGGGAGTGGGGACAGGCCACAGAGTGTGGGGAGCAGAATAAGGAAAAGTGAGAGGGCTTCTTTTCCTTTTCAGGGTGCAGGGCTGATCTTGGTGGTGGCGGTGTGTGGTGAAGCACTTTGCCATGTATTCACCTTCATTCACACTTGCAGTTGCCCCACAGTGTTTATTGAGCATTTACTCTGGGCCAGGTACCACTCTGGGTGCTGACACGAGCTGTTCTGATGGAGTTTACATCTAGTTTGTGTCTATGGATGAGTGGGCTGTGTGTGTGTGTGTGTGTGTGTGTGTGTGTGTGTGTGTGTGTGTGTGTGTGTGTGTGTGTGTGTGTGTGTGTGTGAGGTGTACAGAAAGTAAATAAGCAAATAAGTAAGTTGGACAGATTCAAATCATGATGACTACAATGAAGAAAAGAGAGTAAATGTTGGGATAGAATGATAGTTTGGGTCTGGAAAGCAGTGGCCTCTCTGAAAGGAGACGTTTAAGTGTAGACTGGGTGATCAGGAGCCAGCTGGTCAGGGAAGCTCCAGGGCAGAGAGTTCCAGGCAGAAGGAATAGCAGGTACAGAGCTTGAAGGCAGAGGAAGCCTGGAGACAGGAGGCAGCCCAGCGGGGCTGGGTTTGGGAGCACAAGAGTGGGATTCGGCCAACCTGCGGGAGATTTTCCTGGGTCTTCTTTTCCATATCAGGAGTTCAGGTTTTATTCCAAATGCAGTGGGAAGGGAATTCCATGACCTGATCTGCATTTCTTAAAGCTCCTCTAGCTGCTAAGTGGAGACTAGACGGTAGTGGGTGAAGGAGGAAGTGAGAAGCAGGCTAGAAGGTTATTGCAATGATCCTAGAGAGAGACTGGCCTCTCCCCGCTTTCACTGGCCCCGTCTTTTCCAAATAAAACCTCTATTCTGTAAGCACTGTGCATCTCATCTCAGGTAAAGTTTCGAAGGGAAGAAAGCAATCTCCTTGAACAAATTCTCCTTAGGCCTGGGCCATTAACCCACTCAGAGGTATTTTCCTTTTTAAAGGCTTGTTAACCACAATGGATTTCTGAATGGTAGAATTGCAGGTGGGGAAGGGAAAGCACTCTGGCTAACTGGGGGCTATTTTGGTCAGGGCTGACATTTATAGTGATGCTTCTCAAACTTTACTGTGTTAAAATGCAGATTCTTAGTCAGTTGGCCTGTTAAGGGGGCTGAGATTTTCCTTTTCTAACGTATTCCCAGGTGACATTAAAGCTGCTGGTCCACGGACCTCATATATATTTTTTTAATATCTTTATTAGAGTAAAATTGTTTCACAGTGTTGTGTTACTCTCTGCTGTACAACAAAGCGAATCAGCTATATGTGTATGTATATCACCATATCCTCTCCCTCTTGCTTCTCCCTCCCACCCTCCTTATCCCACTCCTCCAGGTGGTAGCAAAGCACCTAGCTGATCTCCCTGTGCTATGCAGCTGCTTCCCACTAGCTAGTTGTTTTACGTTTGGTAGTGTATATATGTCCATGCCACTCTCTCACTTTGTCACAGCTTACCCTTCCCACTCCCCATGTCCTCAAGTCCATTCTCTATGTCTGTGTCTTTATTCCTGTTCTGCCCCTAGGTTCATCAGAACCATTTTATTTTTTACTTTAATCTTTTTTTGGTTTTATTTTGTTCTTTTTTTTTAGTTTCTCTATGACGTGGGTCAAAAAGGATCTTGCTGTGATTTATGTCATCAAGTGTTCTGCCTATGTTTCCTCTAAGAGTTTTATAGTGTCTGGCCTTACATTTAGGTGTTTAATCCATTTTGAGTTTATTTTTGTGTATGGTGTTAAGGAGTGTTCTAATTTCATTCTTTTACCTGTAGCTGTCCAGTTTTCCAAGCACGATTTACTTAAGAGGTTGTCTTTTCTTTATTGTATATTCTTGCATCCTTTATCAAAGATAAGGTGACCATATGTGCGTGGGTTTATCTCTGGGTTTTCTATCCTCTTCCATTGATCTATATTTCTCTTTTTGTGCCAATACCATCCTGTCTTGATTACTGTAGCTTTGTAATATAGTCTGAAGTCCTTGAGCCTGTTTCCTCCAGGTCCACTTTTCTTTGTCAAGATTGCTTTGGCTGTTCAGGGTTTTTTGTGTTTCCATACAAAGTGTGCAACTTTTTGTTCAATTTCTGTGAAAAATGCCATTAGTAGTTTGATAGGTCTGTTGTGATTGGTCTGTTATATTTTCTATTTCTTCCTGGTTCAGTCTCGGAAGGTTTTGCTCTTCTAAGAATTTGTCCATTTCTTCCAGGTCATCCATTTTATTGGCATATAGTTGCTTGTAGTAATCTCTTATGATCCTTTGTATTTCTTCAGTGTCAGTTGTTACTTCTCCTTTTTCACTTCTAATTCTGTTGATTTGAGTGTTCTCCCTTTTTTTCTTGATGAGTCTGGCTAATGGTTTATCAATTTTGTTTATCTTCTCAGAGAACAAGCTTTTAGTTATGGAATATCTTTTTCCATGCCCTCCCTTTCAGTCTGTATGTGTCCCTAGGTCTGGAGTGGATCTCTTATAGACGGCATATGTACGGGTCTTGTTTTTATATCCATTCAGCCAGTCTATGTCTTTTGGTTGCAGCACTTAATCCATTTACATTTAAGGTAATTATCAATATGTATGTTCCTATTCCTATTTTCTTAATTGTTTTAGGTTTGTTATTGTAGGTCTTTTCCTTCTCTTGTGTTTCCTGTGTAGAGGAATTCCTTTAGCATTTGTTGTAAAGCTGGTTTAGTGGTGCTGGATTTTCTTAACTTTTGCTTATCTGTAAAGGTTTTAATTTCTCCATCAAATCTGAATGAGATCCTTACTGGGTAGAGTAATCTTGGTTGTAGGTTTTTTCCCTTTCATCACCTTAAATATGTCCTGCCATTCGCCTCTGGCTTACAGAGTTTATGCTGAAAAGTCAGCTGTTAACCTTATGGGGATTCCCTTGTAAGTTATTTGTTGCTTTTCCCTTGCTGCTTTTAAATTTTTTCTTTTTATTTAATTTTTTGAAACATCTTTATTGGAGTATAATTGCTTTAGAATGGTGTGTTAGTTTCTGCTTGTATTTAATTTTTGGTAGTTTGATTAATATGTGTCTTGGTGTGTTTCTCTTTGGGTTTATCCTGTATGGTACTCTCTGTGCTTCCTGGACTTGATTGACTATTTCCTTTCCCATGTTAGGGTAGTTTTCGATGATAATTTCTTCAAATATTTTCTCAGACTCTTCCTTTTTCTCTTTTTCTTCTGGAACCCCTATAATTTGAATGTTTTTGCATTTAATGCTGTCCCAGAAGTCTCTGAGATTGTGCTCAATTCTTTTCATTCCTTTTTCTTTATTCTGCTCCTTGGCAGTTATTTCCACCATTTTATCTTCCACCTCACTTATCCGTTGTTCTGCCTCAGTTATTCTGTTATTGATTCCTTCTAGAGTATTTTTAATTTCAGTAATTATGTTGTTCATCACTGTTTGTTTGCTCTTTAGTTCTTCTAGATCCTTGTTAAATGTTTCTTGTTTTTTCTCCATTCTGTTTCCAAGATTTTGGATTATCTTTGCTCTCATTACTCTAAATTGTTTTTCAGGTAGGTTGCCTATTTCATCTTCATTTATTTGATCTTGTAGGTATTTACCTTGCTCCATCATCTGCTACATAATTTTTTGTCATTTAATGTTTTTTTTTTTTTTGATGGGTGGTGCTGTATTTCTGTCTTGTTGTTTGGCCTGAGACCTCCAGCACTGGCATTTGCAGGCAATTGGATAGAGCTGGGTGTTGGTGCTGAGATGAGGACCCCTGGGAGGCCTCACTCCAGTTGATATTCCCTGGGTCTGAGGTTCTCTGTTAGTCAAGTGGTTTGGCCTTGGAGCTCTCACCACAGGAGCTCGGACTCAACCTCCAGCCTGGGAACCAAGGTCCTGCAAACCAGTTACTGGGGGTTCCTCCCATCCTCTTAGGTGTCCATGGTCCCCCACTGCCACCTGGTAGGTGCCCTAGTTGTGAGGAGACATGAATTCTGCATCCTCCTAGTATGCCATCTTGACTCTGCCTTTCCACGGACCTCTTTGAGTTGAAAGGTTTTAAGGGATTTTGTTTCACATGTTAAAGAAGGGTCTGAGAATTAAGAATTGCTTTCTTGATATTCATTTCCTCATTTGTTCATTTGTTCTGAAGGGTATCAGAATATATCATGCCAAACGATGTCACTTTGGCGTAAGAATTAATTTGAGCTGGAGGCAATTGAGAAAAAGACACAGGAAGAATTCTCTGCCCTCCCCATATCTGCCTAAAAGCTAGCCATAAATTTTCCTTTGTGAAGGTGGCATAAATTCTGTACACTTACCCCTCCCTTCCCATTCCTGTACCAGAACGAGAGGGTGACTCTTATCACCAAAGACAGAGGGCCAGCACTGAGATGAGTCTGCATAAGCAAACCTTACTAAATAACCCTTATCTACTGTTAGTTTCCCCTACATATTTACTGCTTCTAGGTACTTTCACCATAAGCATCTTTGCCGTTAGACATCTTTGCTGCAAGCATTTTTGCCACAAATATTTTCACTGCATAATTAATTGGCTGTAAGGCAATTTTTCTGTAAAAGATAAATGAAAAATAAAAGAGGGACACTAAAAAGGGCATAATGAAACATGAATAACAAAATTTAAAAGACTTTATTGTGAAATACAAAATATTTGAATACATTTAAAATGTGTGTAGATTCATGACAATACTGCACAAATAACTGATTTTGTTTCATAGGCTGTACCTAAGCACTTGGCTTCTGAGTCTCTCATTCATAGTGTTATGCTTTTTTTTGTTGTTGTTGATTTGTCTCCTAGTTTGGCGTCACACTTTTTCTTTTTTGTTAAAGTTTCTTCCTTCATTAAAAGGGGTATCAGTTTCCCAAAACTAAGATGCCTGTTTGTAACTGAGCTTTCTGTTGTGTTGGGAAAGCCTCCACACTGTTTGTCTTTGGTATATGTCTGTTGATAGATACTCCCAAGTTCTATAGGAAATGTGGGTTCAACTTTGTGACTTTGAAGCCCTTGGCCTCTTTCTACTCCAATGTAGTGTGTTTCAAAACAAGAAACCAACTCTTGGGGCAAATTATTGTTATCTTTCAGGTCAATAATGCTATCAGTAACATCGCTAATTGGAGGAAATGCTAATGTTGAAACCAAGCTGTCAAACGGACCTGTCAATCAGTTATTTTATCTTTCACTGCAAAATTGCCTTATAGCCAATTAGTCATGTAGTAGAAATGTTTGTAGCAAAAATGCCTGTGGCAAAGATGTTTACAGCAAAGAAGCTAATGTGAAAATACCAGACATGATATTTACCTTCTCACGATTTACCTACCCTAGAAGCCCCAAACCCCTTTCCTTAGTCTAGTCTCTTCTCCACAATTTATCATCCTTCATTAAAGTGGTAGTCTGGGCCCTTAAATGTTTCTTTGGGTTTTTCATTTCTTTTCTATGAAGCCCCTGTGCATATAAAAATATTAACATCAAATGAAATTTGTATGCTTTTCTTCTGTTAGTTTGTCTTTTAGCAGTTTAATTTGCAGTCTCCAGTTTCAGAACCTAATAAGGTAGAAGAAAAGTTTTCCTCCCTTACAGTTCATTCATTCAACTATTTGTTGGTTACTAGGGACCATCATATTTAAGGATATGAAAGAGTTTTCTGAAGAGGTTGCCAAGACATACGTTTCTATTGAGGCTTTGGAAAGCTGGACACATCTGGATTCTGGTGTTCCTCATCCCCATGCAGTGGTGTGCTGGTAAATGTTTAAAAACTGTCTCTCTGGGAAAAAAGTCTTGATTTACAGCATTTATTAATTTCTGTGATGTAAATCTTTCACCAAGGCTGTCTTCTAGCTACCGACACACCACTTCTTAATGTAGATATAGATAATAATGGATAAAATAGATAACATTAAGGGCATAGATAATAAATAGTCAAACGATTGGTTAGGAAGTGAAGCTTTTAGTATTTTATATTTTTGTTTTTAATATAATTTATTTCATTGTAAGCATCATAATTTAATTTTTAATAATGGCTGTATTTAACAACTGCCTCACAAAATTCCTAAAAATTTTACAATCTTGTTCTCAGCCCCTTCTTGGCCTCAGCTTCCAAATAAAATCCCTGTGCTGTAAACACTGTGCATCTTAGGTAATGGTTTCCAAGAGAAGGAAGGAATCTCCTTGAACAAATTCTCCACCACTGCATCAGGCCCCACTCATGCTCAGCCTGTCCTCCAGTTCTTGCTATGAGGTGAGTTTTTAGTCTCAGAATTCTGATCCCTTTCCAAATTTTTATGGTGGGTGCTGGCAAATGATGGCAGAGATGTTAGAGATGATTGGTGATAGAGAAAATGAGGATGACAGTGATGAAGGTAAATAGGGTAAGGATAAGGAACTACCCAAGATGCTTCAGGCCTTGTGCACTTTATCATCTTAACTACACTGTCTTCTGAAATTGATGAGCAATCTGTGGACCAGAGAGGGGATGGTATTTGCCTAAGGTCACACAGCTAAGAAGTTCTAGAATTTAGATACAAATCCAGTTGTCTCTGTCACCAAACTGTCCTGCTTAACAAAAATTTTATAGGTATATCTGTAAGACTACTTATATATGTATAAGACTACTTATATATGTATATATCTATAGCTACAGTTTAAAAAGAAAATAAATTCTACAAGCATAGAATGAAAAAGAACAGTGCAGTCCCTCATCCCTTCCCACTCCATTGCTACTCCCAAGAGTCAAGCATTTTCAATGCCTTTTACTATTCCAGTATTTGCTTCAGTACATCGAAATAAAATGGTTATACCACAATTTCTTGATTTTACAGTTTTAAATATTATCTATTGATCTCTAAGTATGGAGGATTAGAATTTAACTTCCTTATACTCCAGTCTTTTCTGTCTCCCCTCTGACTGGCATGCATACACACACACACACACACACACACACACACTGTTTCTCCCCTAACTACCAATATACTTTATCACACTTTTGGTGTGCTCTTAATTCATTGTGTACATTAGAACTATGTAAATATTAGTAACAGCTGAGTCATGTAATGTACTATAATTAACTTTACTTTCAGGAGCAAGTATTTATTTTTCCCAGAGTTAATAATCCTTTTGCTTTACTTGTTCACTTAGTTTTATAGTATTGATCACTAATTCATCCCACAATTCTTTTAACAATTTCTTATTTTCCTAGGGGATACCCACCCTGGATCTCTCTAACATTTTGCTCACATCTGGGCTAATTTCTTGTGAACCTATTGTACAGCTGTTGTCCTGGGACCTCCTTTCACCATTTTCCTGGGAATGCCCTTCACCTTTTTCTTACGTTGAATTTCTTGTTTCTTGGATACCATATTTTCCTTTGGTTCATTCTCATGGTATTGTAGTACATTCCCCAGTATCTTCCTGAAAATAAGCACATGGGAGATACAATTTTTGAGACCTGGCATGTCTGAAAATATTTTCATTCTACTTGTATGTATAATTGATATTTTGGCTAGGCATAGAATTCCAGGTTGGAAATAATTTCCCTGGAGGATTCTGAAGACATTGCCCTCTGTTTTTCTAGCTTTGAGAAACTGGCTCCTCCCTCCCCCCCTTTTTTTCCTCTATGGACTTTCTTAGAGTATCCTTTTCCCCTCTATGATTATTTATTTTTATTTAAAAATTTTAATTCCTTGATAATGTTCTGAATTTATAATCCAAATACTTTACTAAATATTTTTCATTTCTGCCATCATAGTTATAATTCCCAAGAGCTCATTTTCTATTCTGTGGGTGTTTCTTATTAGGGCCTCCTGCTCTTGTTTCATGGATGCAGTATCTTTTTACTCCCAGATTCTCAATTATTTCATTATCCCCTCTGAATTCTTTCTGTTTACTTCAGTTTGTTTCTTTTGGACAACGGAAGGCTTCTCAAATGCTTGGTGATCTTTGGTTGTCAGTAGGTATTTAAGCATGGGCCACTGAAAAGTTGGCCTGAAGCTGTGTTTGCCTGGGCTGTATGTGTTGGTGGTGGGCTTCACTGTAGGGAGAACAGCCTTGGCCCTTTCACTGGGGACACAACTCTCAGTGTCTGTTGGGCTGGTTGCTTTTTTCTGTGAGACACCTGCCAACTTCTTGCCCAGGGTGCTTAAGTCAGGTTGCCTGCATTCTGGGAGATGAGTATGGGAGTGGGGTCTGGGGGCTCATGGTTCAGTATATCAACTCTCACTTAGTTCTCCTGCTTTTGCTCGGGCACCTTGGCTCTCAACCATTCCAGCCCCTCAGTTCAGAAGCTCTCTTGTCAGACCTCAGCGGAGGGTAAACACTCAGGTTTCTGCTACAGTGGAGGTAGGGATATGAGTGGCAAAATGCTTCTTATATTTAGCCCACTTACAGTTTTCTGTTCCACCTGTACCCCCACTTTCAGAAGTAGCTGGTGCCTCCAATTCCTGAGACTTTCCATGATTCTCCAGGGAAATCAACTGCTCTTGAGTTTTCTTGGTCACTGGCATACATTTGCTTCTTCTCAATCACAACTCATCCATCTCTCCCCAGCTCTTCAGCTCTGAGAGGCAGCAAGTCCTGAAGACATCCTCTCTCCATTCCTACTGTTCCTCATCTCTGGACTCCTGAGGCTTGGCTATTCTGGAGCTTCCCCAGGATCATCCATAAACTCATCTTTTTTTGTTTGTTTTTTGCTTAAGCTGGTTTAGAGTTGGGTTTCTATCACAACTTGAAAAGCCCTGATACACAGGGCTAGTGAAACCGACCAGTTGATTAAATAGATAATCTAACATCTCTTTGATCTTTTCCCTTAGAGTAAATATTGCAAAACTGCATTAAAGGCTGTTCTCAGAACTGGGCATTGAGGACCCTGAGTTGACCTCTGGCTTGGGGATCATCAGAGCTTGCCTGACAAGTTCAGCTGGAGCTCCCCCCGCCACCCAACCCTGGGCTCAGCTCTCAGCCTGCATCCTTCTTCTTCCCACTTACTTAGCATTTAGCTGACTTTACTGTGCCAACCCACTGCCATGTTGTTTAACTCTTAATATGAGAATATCTTACCTCCTCAATTAATTCCTCCGTGAGTTCAGCTGAGTGATGCAAATGTATCTAGCCAGTTCAGGAAAAGGCATGAATGAGGTGATTATTTTGTTTGTGGTTTTTCTACCCTGGATGTGAATGAGTTAATCTAACTGCTTGTTTTTAGTATATACTTTTAGCATTTAAGCCACGTTTTAAAAAAATAATTTTTTTATGGTATAGTTGATTTACAATGTTTTGGGCATACAGCAAAGTGATTCAGTTTTATATATACATACTTCAGATTCTTTTCCGTTATAGGGTATTACAAGATACTGAATATAGTTCCCTGTGCTATACAGTAGATCCTTGTTTATCTATTTTATACATAGTCAAGCCACTTTTTTAGTAGAAAACAATAATGATTAAAAACTACTTATTGAGTGTTATTATATGCCAGATCCCTGATCTTTTAGGTAATATTTACAACAAAGCTCTGATGTAGGCAATATGATCCCCATTTAATAGATGAAAAAAGGGAAGCTCAGAGAGGTTATCACATTTCAAAGTCATACTCTTAGTGAGCAGCAGAGCTGGGATTTGAACCTGAGCTGGTCAGACTCCAAAGTCCAGGCTTTGCATCTCTACTCTGTACTGTCTTCCAGGTTCCTAATTTACCTTCTGTCGGCTGCAGTTTAACCTTTGATTTCTGATCGGTTTTACCGCAAAGCAAAACTTTATGAGACTGTATATTTTTCAATCATACAGGCACTTAGCAAATTTCAAATATATCCATCAGCCCCTCTCCAAAATAAGAAAGGATTACAAACTACATGAAGACACGGCTGCTACAGAGATGCGCCTCTCAGAGGGAACGCAGCATGAGCTGCTGGAGACATTTTGGATACTACAAGGAGAAGCTTATGAAATGGAGAAATTAGGATGGATCTTAGATACACTTCCAAAGAATAAGATCCATTAGAACAGTCTCTCCTGGGGATTCTGTGATGGAAAGCTCATTGCTGGAGTTATTTAAAAATGAACTATCATAACTCTTCAGGGACCAATCCCATGCTGATAAGGGGTGGACAAGATACCTTAATAGGTCGTTTTAGTCTCTGATTTCTGTAAAACCTACTGTTCTTATGGTATATTGAGATTTTCGATGAATTTCAATTTCTGCCTAAGTGCCCAAGAATTTTCCCAGACGGAGCTGAAAGTGAACTGTGTGTCAGGCTCTGTGTAACTGGAGGAGACTTCTTGTGGATGTGTTCCTCTGTCCTTGTCAGGATTCGGTGGGCGGTCATCTCCAGGAGCCTGAGTCCCCACTGGGGTAGCTTCTGAGTGTGCAGTACTGTGAGAGCAGCCCCAGCCCCAGCTGACTTTGAATGCTGTCCCTTGAGTACACAAGTCTGTGGTCCCCAGCCAAAGCCCCAAGGCAGCAAGGAACAGTGGCGTATGCTAAATAGTATGGTTCCAGTAGAGTGGGAACAGGCCTGCTGAGAGGCCTATAAAATCCCTGCCTGCATTTCCCTCCCTCCAAATGCTCCGAGAGAGGTGTTTGTTCAGCTTAGGGCTGGTGGGTACAGAGGGAATTCTGCTGATGGTATTGTTTGCTGAGTTAATTGTTCTGTTTGATCTGAGGCTCTTCGAGGCTGCAGAGGGAAATGAGGTGTTTGGTCAGGGTTTTCCTCAAGCAAAGTTTTCCTCACAGCTTGGACAGGGGAAGAAAGGAAAAAAGAGTTGGCGAAAAGGGAAGAGAGAAAGTCCATGAGAACTTTGCTAGGCTCTGCCTGGGGCCGAGGGCTCATATGTTATGAACAAATTAGCTGAGGCAATAGGGAAAGTCTGCGGCCAGGTTAAAGCAGAGGTCTCCTCTGCCTGGAGAATATCGGAAAAATATAGTGCCACATACTTCTATTTATTTATAATGTTTACATGATTTATGTCCAAAGAAGATTTTTATAGGTTGTAACAAAAAGTACATATCAAATAACACTATTAAAACAAAAGGTCAGACCCTACACGGAGGAGGGGGAAATACAATCACACCCGAACCCTAATTTGGCTACAAAAACCTAAGTGTTAAGTTAGTCCTGGATATTTGGAAATTAAGCTAAGGCATAAATGGAGCGACCTAGGAGATCTGATTTTCACTGACTAATAAAGGAGGCATATCAGTTCAGGAGGAGGCTGAAATTAGTTCCTAATGCTAAATTCTGAGATGTATCGAGAGGATAATTTTCCTATCATCCTCACCTTGTGGTGTTGTAAAATAAATAAGCTTTTTGTTTTCAAGAGAAAGTATTGTCTAAAATATAACACAATGGTCACAAGTATGGTGATCTTGTTATTGTGGGTGACAATTCCTTCCAAAGGGATTTGGGTTTTGGACTGACTTTCCCGGGTAAATGAGGCAGGGCAAAGCATGCCTGAAGCATCCATACCACCCACTGAATTCCATCAGCCTATCTCGTTTCATTTGTTTTCAAACTAAGTGGTTGAAGGTTGGGGCTTTTGTAGAGGCTAACATCAAAGAACATGTTTCTGGAAGAATCAGGCACAGAGGGAATTCCAAGAGGCTGGGAGGAAGTGAAGACTGGGACAGGCAGCCCCTGACTCTAATAGCAGTTGCCCCTGCCCGATGGCTTCATTCATAACCTGTCAAACTCTCATCACTTTTCTTCTCATCCTTTGTCCAGAATAAATGGAAGCCAATGAGTCATTTACAAACTTTGCAAATAACATGTGTGCCTTGGTGCTCCTGCCAATTTTACTAAACCCTAGGCCAGGAGTTCTTGAGATAGACATACTGAACTGGAATTTTCAGAAGGTAGGGTCTGGTGTGTATGTGTTTATAAGCCCACCAGTGGTTCTGATGTATGGGTAGGTTGAGGATCACTACATTAGGCTCCACTGTTTGGATGTAATTTTAGGGTAGAGGAACAGGGATGCTAAACGGGAAGTTAGAGACTGGAATTGATGTATTGTAGCTCTGTGTTTTACGTCTCACTACATCCATATTCTTTTTTCAGGACTATAGGAGAACCCAAAGCCAGTGTAACTTGTTACCTTACTACCCTAAATTGTGAGCTTCTAACCATTGCCAGCACCACCTGTTTGCATGAATTGTGTTCACAAAATAAAGCTTGTTGAAGAAGGGAGATACTCTTGTCCTGGTCCTCACTGCGCCACCCAGTATCCCATTTCTTTCTGAGGAGCCACTGTCAGCTCCACTCTCCATCCACTTGCAGTAGGAGGAGTTGAGTCATCTCTCAGCTCCAGGAGTGTGCTTTTGACCCATCCTGGGCACTCAAAGCATCGTATTTCTTGGTTCAGGTATGAACAAGTGATTCATTTGGAGCCAATGATGCACAGCAGTTGAGACTACTGAGGTAGACATATGCTTACTGCTGGTTATTCCAGGCAGAAAGGATAACATGAGGCTGGAGCCATGGGGGTCATCTGTGAATGCCCTGGATGAAAGTTCTGAAGCCTCTGTGGAAGGCAAAAGTGAGCAATAGAAAGAAACGAGATCCTCACAATGTTATTTGAGTCCCTGGATCAAGCCATTCCTGAAGTTAAACCTTCCCCTGGGTTTTTCTGTTTGGGGAATGTGAACCTTTCTGATCCCTGATTTCTTCATGTGTAAAATAGCATTGCTCATAATTACTTCATCAGGTTACTGAGAAGGTTGAATGAGAAAATCTAGTACATGGCCCAGGGGGAAAAGTGGATGCTCAATAAATGGTACCCTCCTCTCCTTTTCCTCTTACCTTACCAACTGATGGGAGCTGTAAACACTTCATGATTTCATAGGTGTACACAGACCAATGCTGTTTAATTTGATTTAATCAAGCCAGTGTTCTCTGTGCTCAGCCATTAGGTACTTCCCTCCTTTGTGCTCCCCTGCCACCCTGACCACATCCCTATTACAGCTTCTAATAATCATATGACCTCGCATTACTTTTCAGCTGATTGTCTCCCCTGCGGGACTGTGTCCCCAGGACATGGGTGGTACCCTCTTCAACTTTCTTCCCCTGAGCTCAGTACAGGGTCTGGCTCAGAGTTTCTTAAGCACCTACCGTGCGACAGAGAGACTGTGCTGGCATGCACGTGGGTCATTGCATTTTACTCTCTCAATGATGCAGGGGTGCCTTGGTTTCAGTTGAGGAATGCTTGAGCTTTCAAACCTGAGCTTATGCTCTTTCATGGTGTAAAGGTCAGAATGCTTTCTGTGCAAGTGTCAGAAATGCTATCAACCTGCCTTAGCCAAAGGGAGAATTTGCTGGCTCATGTAACTAAAAAGTTTACAGGTAGAGTTGGTTTTAAGCATGGGTCAGCGCCGGTTCCCCCCCAAGTCAGGAATTTGCATCTCTCTCTTTTCACTCTGCTTTCCTCTCGGTTGGGCTCCTCGGATATGGTGGCACAAGCTACCAGCAGCTCCAGGCTGTCTCACTTTTCTCCCTAATTTCAGCAGAAAGAGCTTTCCCTGCTACTTCCCGCAAGAGTCAGGGTCTGCTGCTTATTGGCTTAGGATGGGTCACGTGCTTGTCGCTGCACCAATCACCATAGCCAGGGCTGTGAAACACCCTGGAGAGTCCTGAGTCGAGGGCCAGCTTCTGAATGAAGGGCAGCATCACCCCAATTGCAGGTGGAGGTGAGACGATGCTGTAACCCAAGGGGGAAATGATGCTAGACTGCACACAGGACAGGGGCTCCCTTCTCTGGCCTGGCCTCCCCTCCCCTCTATTCTGCCAGCCCGAGTCTTCCCCTGGACTCATGGCTGCCTGGTGGGCTCTACCGATGTCCACCTTCTACCTCAGTACCTCTGGCAGCTTCTGGGTCTGTCATTTAGTTTTTCCTGGTGCTGCTTTACTTCTCCACCTCACAGGGGCTCTTTGAGGTGGGATTCAAACAGTAACACCACGCAGAACACACATGTGCTGCATAAAATTCCTGATTGTCCATAGATGCACTGAGGCTTGAGCCAACCACTTACCCTTCTGGGGTCACTTCCCTCGCTTGTACCTAAAGAAACCGGGGGTGACAATACTCCTGGGCTGCAACTCCTCTTTCTTGTGCTCCTGTGCGGGTGGGATACCTCAGAATCCTTCTTTACTCAGGAATCCAGGGAGCCTCTACTACCACTTAAAACACTGGGACTTGAGGAATCTTATCACATTTCTAGACGCTCCCACAAGAACCTTCTACATCTCAACATGATTTCGTTATTAAAGAATTTGCTGGCAGACACCATATATAAGTTGCTCCAGAAATCTCTAGTTTAGCATGAAAACCAATTATGTCTTATTCTTTTTTTTTTTTTGCGGTATGCGGGCCTCTCACTGTCGTGGCCTCTCCTGTTGCGGAGCACAGGCTCCGGACACGCAGGCTCAGCGGCCATGGCTCACGGGCCCAGCCGCTCCGTGGCATGTGGGATCTTCCCGGACCGGGGCACGAACCCGTGTCCCCTGCATCGGCAGGGGGGCCGTCAACCACCGCGCCACCAGGGAAGCCCATATTTCTTATTCTTATAGTGCCTCAGTATCAAGAATCTATTTGAAAAACTCCACTGAAGCAAGTTACTCTGAATCAAGGGATTTGAATACCCAGCAAATGAATCTGAATGCAAAGCTTGTTAGAGGTTCCACAGGAAAGGGGCCAGGGATACCAACCGTCTCCAGCAAGTCGAAGTACAAATCTTCCTCAACTTACCATGGTGTTACGTCCTGATAAACCCGTCATAAGCTGAAAATATCCTAAGTTGAATATACATTTACTACACCTAACCTACCATCATAGCTTAGCCTAGCCTACCTTAAACATACTCCGAACACTTACATTAACCTACAGTTGGGTAAAATCATCTAACGCGACCTATTTTATAAAAAAAACCAAACCAAAACATTGAATATCTCATGTCACTCATTGACTGCTGTACTGAAAGTGAAAAACAGAATGGTTCTAAGTGTATCACTTGTTTACCCTTGTGATTATGTGGCTGATTGGGAGCTCTGGCTCCTGACACTGCCCAGCACCACCAGAAAGGGTGGTACTGCAGATCGTCAGCCCAGGAAAAAATCAAAATTCAGAATTCGAAGTATAATTCCTACTAAATGTATATAGCTTTTGCACTATTGTAAAGTCAAAAAATCATAAGTCAAACCATCATAAGTTAAGTCTGGACCACCTGTAATGTCATCTTTTGGGTCTATTCTAGCCCTTTCCCCAGGGATGCAAACCCAAAGGCATGAAAATGGGACGGCACCACCTCAGGAAGCTTAGGCAGGGTTACCCTGCACACAGGGTAACTTGAGAGCTTTGACATAGGCTGTATCTGCCAAGGGGAAACGAGTGCCTTTGCTCTCTGCTCACTTAACATTGTTTACCTGTTCATTCCCAGTAATGAAACTGGAAAACGTGAGTAATTATAAAGGACCGTAAGGCCAACCTGAGAAGAACAAATCTTGTGCAGGAGACATATCCCAGGCCTGGAGTGGCAGCAGTGGCCTGACCTTATAAAGAGAGTAGGCGGAGTCCCCACTGTGTGTCAGGGAGGAGGGGTGGAGAATTCTAGGGCTCTCTCGGCTGTGCCTGCAGTTTCCATTGATCTTAGTAGCCCGAGGTTGCCTCTGATGTCATTTCTATGGTGCCCCGGCCCTCATCAAAGCCCGCCTCACATGTCCCGATGCCCACTGCTCGTCCTGCAGCTCCTGCCTGAGCCGATTTGGGGCCTGAGCCCACTGCGGATGTCGGAGAGAGCGCAGTCCCTCTTTGGATATGTGCCCTCTCCAGTCACAGAGGCACACGTGTGACCTGGGATCACAGGGGAGAATTACACCCCACGCCTCTGCTTCCTGCTGTTCCCTGCCCTATCTGGGCCTTTATGAAAAATACGGTCCTTCCCGTGCAGGCATCTGGTGAGATGAGCATCTGCTAGTGTCTGAGCTTAGTGGTGACAGAAGACAACACCAGGTCCTGGGGCCTTTCTCTCAATACGCTAGGGGTCCCTCGAGGGCTGGAGTGCGGGCTGCTGGAGAGTGAGGGCAAGGCATGTACCAGCCATGCTGCTGCCCTCGAGGAAGTCCAGGGCCCAGCCTCACACTCCGCAGGTTACAGGCTGTCCCCTGAGTTGGCACAGCAGGCTTGGACACTGCAGTGGGCCCGTTCTCCCGGACAGTTTACTTTCACTTGGCTGGTTTTGTTTTTGTATTTTTTTTTAAATGTTTTTCTAGGTATCATTGCAATGCCCCATGGCCTTTCACACCATTGGCCATCATGTTCTCCTTAATAATCTTTTCCTGTGGCTCTGAGATTTTATTCTGTCTTTTCCTCCTGGTGGCTGGGCTGGGTAACTCCAGGATCTGTCCTTGGACCTAACCTCTTCTTTCTCACCAGTGCTTTTGTGATCCCTTCCTAGTGGCAGTGTCTTGAATCCTCAGACTAAACTCTGGATCCCGACAGCCTGTGGACCATCTCTGTCCCCAGATGCAGGTGTCCAAAGCCAGACCCTCACCTCTCACCCTGGACCTGCCCCTGACTCCACAGTGCTCATTTCTCTGACTTGAGACCTGGGAATCATGGCTAGTCTTGTCCTTTCCCTTCACAGCTCGCTGCCACTCTGTCCTCTGAATCTGACCTCAGCAGTGTGGCTGGAATTCCCCTCCTGTCCCTCACTCTCAACGTGACTGTCCTGCTTTGGGCCGCTCTTTCCCTGGCTGCAGGCTGCTGGTTGGTCTAAACCTTCACACCTCATTCTCTGTCTTCATTCTCCTCCCTCTTCATGCCCTCCTTCACCTTGCTACCAGGTCCATTTTTGTAATACCCAGCTTTGAGCATTCTCACAGCCCGGTGCCAAGAGGATGAGGTTGACAATTCTGTGGAGTGAGATCCCCATGAGCCAACTGCATGGGCCTCACCTCTAGCTGTCTTTGTGCATCCTGTGTACTAACCCTGTGATCCTCAAAGTGTGGTCCCTCACCGGCAACAGCAGCATCACCTGGGAACTTGTTGGAAATGTAAATTCTTGGTCCCCACCGAGACCTACTGAGTCAGAAACTCCGGGGGCGGGGCCCAGTGATGTGCGTTTTAACAAGAGTTCTGGGTGACGCTGATGCAGCTAAAGTTTGAGACCCACTGCTCGAGCCCGGAGGTCTTTATACCCAGCTGCACATTAGTTTCACCAGGGGAACTGTGAAAATCATTCATGCCCAGGTTTTACCCAAGACCAATGATTCAGAATATCTTAGAGTGATACCTGGGTATCGGTATTTTTATAAGCTCCCCAAGTGATTCTGTTACTCAATAACTACGTAGAACCTTTACAAAACCCAACCCAACTGCTGGAGGTTCCCAGAGCATGTCTTGTTGGCAGGACCCCTGCATGTCTTCATTCACGTGGTTCTCTCTGCCTTTCATTCCAACAGTGCAAATCTTATTTTTCTTTCAAGGCCCAGGATAGGTGTAAAATTCCCTGTTAAGTTTCCTGGGGAGGTAGCAATCACTTGCTTTGAGGTCCCTTGGCACTTTCTGAAAACAAATGTGTAAATTCTCTGTAAACTCTCAAATATTAGTTGCCACAATCATATGTAATATAATGTAAGGAATACTGAAGAATATAGTTGAAATGGACCGAACGTTTGTGTGCCCCTGCTACCCCAAATTCATAGGCAGATGTCCTCACACCCAATGTGATGGTATTTGGAGGTGGGGAGGGGGCCCTTGGGCAGTGATTAGATCATGAGGGTGGAGCCCTTACGAATGGGACTAGTATTCTTATAAAAGACACCCCAGAGAGCTTTCTGCCATCTGCCATGTGAGGATACAGTGAGAAAAAGGCTGTCTGCAACCAGGGAGAGAGCTCCCTCTGGAACCCGACCACGCTGACAACCTGATCTTAGACAACTGGCCTCCAGAATTGTAAGAAATAAACGTCTGTTGTTTATAAGCCACCCAGTCTGTGATATTCAGTTATAGCATCCTGAACGGAGACAATAATATACTAATATTGTGACTCCTATACTAGCCATAGCTGGCACTTACGGAATGCTGACTCTGTGTCTGACACTCTTCTCTGTGCTTTAAGTAGATTAACCTATTTAACCTTCCCAAAATACTATGGATAAGCAAACTAAACTGAGGCACAGAGAAGTTATTTAACTTGTCCAATGTCACACAGCTAGTAAGTGGATGTGAACCCTGGCCCACTGGCCCTAGAACTCATGTCTTAATCTTTGAGCGCTAACATCTCAATATATACTATGATATGTAATAGTAATAGCTATGTGAGTCTCAAACGTGTACGATGGCACTTTCTATACTTTACAAAGCACTTTCTCTGCGGGCGGTATCTCATTTTTCCTCAACAACTTTGTGAAGTGGGAGCTATTAATACTGCCCCTGTGTTCCAGATGAGGAGGCCAGGCTTAGAGAGATTCTGTCACTTGCCCAGGGCACACACCAGTAGGGTCTCGAACTGGGGTGTGAGCCCAGGCAGCTGGTTCCAAATCCAGGTGTGCTGGGCTGGGTGGCCTCTCTGAGGACTCTGCTTATTCTCATTCTGGGTCTTCCCTGCTTGGGCTGTGCCTTTCCCCAGCTGTGCTGAGCAGCAAAGAGGGATGGTGAGGAAAAGCAGCCTCAGTCTATGGCTGAACACGGCTGCAGGCAGCCTGGACCTGGCAGGGCTCATGGTGGGTGGGTCTCTGTTCAGAGCCAGTCCTAGCTGGACCATCTGGTCACCAGTGAGATATCAGGAGCTGGCTGCCCTGTGGTCCCTGTGGTAGAGGGGCCCCGAGGAGTGGGCAAGGACACAGGTGGGGAGGAGGTCGGAGGCCTGCCAAAGGGGTTAGGGCTGGGTCCACGGCAGACTGAGTCGGTCTGTGGTCAACCATGAGGGCCCTCACAGGACTGAGAGGACCCCTCACGTCCAGCACGCATTTCCCTATCTTCACATGGATACTCTGGTGATAGTATTGTTTGGATGGAATTTACTGCACAAGGTCTGTTTCTTGGGCCTGTGTGTCATGGTGTGGTGGCGTGTCACTGTACCTCCCTCACAGGGCTGCGGTGGGGAATACATGAGTTAATAGCTGTAAAGGGTTAACCCGAATGCCTCGCACATAGGAACTGCTCAAAAAATACCCACTGTTCTTAGGGAAGCAGGAAGAAAGAGGAAGGGAAAGAGAGAGAGAAGAAAGGAGTCTGTTTAGGTGGGGGGTGTGAGGTAGGCAAAGAAGGCCACACAAGGGAGCTGACATTCGAGAGGGTTCTGCAGGGTGGGAGGGGGTTTGCTGCTGAATAAGTAGGTGAGGAGTGGGGCGGTGTTCCGGGGACAAATGTGTAAATGTGCCAGAAACTCAGATATTGGTTACTATGATCATCAGGTGGGAGCATGGATGATACCACTTTCTACTCTGTGATAAATTGCCTACGTGCGGCGTTCCCTACGTTAGATCGTAAGCCCCGCACATGACATCCTGTCTCTTTCGCCCCTGCAAGCTGGTCTAATATCTTGCATGTAGTAAGTACTTAATAAATATTTATTGAAGGAATAACTTCCTTTCTTTGAAAGGCAACATCCTTGACTATGGAATGTGCTGCACATAAATAGATTGTGTAAATTCCTTCTTATGATAAACACTGAGTGGTGCAGGGGAGCTTTCTCGGGGAAAGATATGAGACTGCCTCACTCATAGTGATGCTACTTCTTTACTGCTTTCTGGATTCGGTGCCTCTCTGCTATTCCAAGCATCACAAATGTGGCTATCACAAATGCCACTCAGGCAGAGGCTAGCTGTCCACTCTAGGACGGGGACTTTGGCAACGTATTTCCTGGTAACGATGATGGGTTGTAGCATGAAGCTCAGAGGAGATAGATTTGCGTTCAGCCTTCATCAGTTACCAGCTGGTAAAGCCTGGATGCAAATCCGTGTGTCCCTCATCCCCATGGTCTCTTCCCAGTCAAGTTAGGCTATGCTCAGTTTATTTCCTAAAGGGAGGGGTTTCATAATGTAAAGAGAGGAAACAAGATCCACCTTTGGTTTTTAGGTTTCAAAAGCGTTGTCCTCAGTGGGACTCAGAAAGAACTCTAGGACGCTCTGAGGTGATTCAGATAAGATTCCCCATCCCAGATAAGGAGGGGCTGAGGGGAAGTAAAGAGCGTCCAGGTGTGGCAGGCCCCTGTGGAGCCCTGAAGGCTCGCTGTTGGGCTCTCCCTTCTGGAAAAAACCTGCCATTCTGCTGGGGGCAGTGCAGGTGGCTGAGAGCCTGTAGCTGCGCGGCCTTCAGGATTCAACACAGTGACTGAGCCAGGTCCACACTCTGCCTGCGCAGCTCCAGCCATCGATGATGGGGCCGGGGTGGGGCCGGGATACTAGGGCCGGTGATTGGGCCCCCAATGCAAGATCCCGCTAATGAGCTCTGGAGCTCCCTGGGGACGGGGGAGACTTTATTAATCTTCAAGACAGTGCATGCCTTCCTGCCCAGTCCTGCTTCCTCCCGCTTTATATTTCACAAGAGTTCACACTCCCCCTACCCGGCCCTGATAAACCTCTCCCACTCCTGACTCCAACTTAGTGTCCACTTCTCAGGGGACCAACAGACACAGCCCCTGAAGGTTTGGGGATTCCAAGGCACGGGGAACTTGTACCTACCCGACATCTAGGCAGAACCCCACTGAGGCAACCAGACCCCCGAGAGGAAGCGGCTTCCTGGTGTACCCTGGCACTTGGGGACCCAGCTTCGAGGGCTCTGGTGTAGAGGGGCGTGGCAGTAGCTGAGGCAGAGCTGCACCTATAGAGGCCTTAGGGCCAGGAATGGGGGGAGGGAGACCGAAAGCAGCCTGTGTGAACAAATGACCAAAGATCAGATGGCATGAGGACAGCTTAGCAGAGGATGCAGGAGGCTTTCTCCCGCCTGCCGTTACCCCGGCTCTAGGTAAGGAAACCCTACAACCTGGCTAGGGTGAGGTGGGGAAGGGCCCCATTTTAGCTAAGATTATTTCTATGCTCCAGGGATCTGGGGGTTTGAAATAGTAATGAAGTTCCGTTTCCGAAAAATAAAGGAGACGAAGAGATTATATATCTTGCCCACGTGAGCATGTGGCTTGAGATTTTCACTCAGTCCAAGTCATGCCATCCAAGGGCCAGAGGCAGAGCCTAAAGACCAGGAGGGTTTTCAGGGCCAAGAGCACCCTTCTTCCCTTTCTTTCCCATTCAGACACTCACCCCAAGCAGCTCCACCCGACCCCCTCCCGCAGGTGGCCCTTGGAAAAGGCCTCCTTCCTGCTGAGCTGTGTGGCCCACAGTAGAAACGGCTGCTGCTAGGATGCTGGTTTGTGCCACGGCAGACTGCAAGCAGGCAAGCCAAAACCCAGGCCAGCAGGAGACTCAAGGACGTGGCAGCAGGACCTGAAGCGGTGTGACTTTATCCAGGAACCAGAGGGAACGGCAGGCGGCCAGGAGCAGAATGTGGGCTGGGGTGGGAGGCAGCTTCTGCAGGTCTTGTCTGGTGGCCAGACCAGAGCAGAGATGCACCAGCCGCTGAGGAGGTTGCGGGCCTCTGGCCAGCTCCAGGATTTCATCGGCTCTGCTGCTTCTCCCACCACAGGCAGAAAGCATAGCGATACAGAAGGCATGCAGGGCATATGTTCGTCTCCTGAGCCCTGGACCAGAACAGCAGATTTGGAGCCCTCGACTTCTCTGTGAAAGGAGACGGGGTGAAAATCTGACAGGTGAATCCATGAACAATCTGCCTTTCAATTTATCCTTCCCTTTACCACACAGATAATCCTACTAAATCCCTACTTTCACTGTGTCACACCGCTGTTGGAACAATTCCAATGCTTTTGTTTGCTTAAGAGATAAAATTCCAGGCTGAACTCAGGGATGGCCAGGGTCTGGCTCCTGCCTCCACTCCCTCCAGTCAGAAGGATCTGAGTCAGTCCTCAAACGGGCTTGACCCATTTCTAACCCTGTGTTCTCGGTCAAGGCGCTCTCCAAAGGCTGCCTTCCTCCATCTCCACTGAAACCATTGTCTCGAATGCTCATGATCAGCTGGCGTTTCATCTCCTCCGTGAAACTCTGTTTCTTCATCCCATTCTCATGCCTTTTTTTTTTTTTTTTTTTTTTTTTTTTTTTTTAACCAGGGAAGCCCCTGCCTTCTTTTAAAAAAATAAAAAAAATAAAAAAAATTTTTTTATTGGAGTTTAATTGCTTTAAAATGTTGTGTTAGTTTCTGCTGTATAACAAAGTGAATCAGCTATATGTATACATATATTCCCTCCTTTTTGGATTTCCTTCCCATTTAGATCACCACAGAGCACTGAGCAGAGTTCTCTGTGCTATACAGTAGGTTCTCATTAGTTATCTAGTTTATACATAGTAGTGTATATATGTCAATCCCAATCTCCCAACCTCCCACCCCTTCTTCCCCTCCTTGGTATCCATGTGTTTGTTCTTCATGTCTGTGTCTCTATTTCTGTTTTGGGAATAGGTTCATCCGTACCATTTTGCTAGATTCCACATGTGTGCATTAATATATATTTGTTTTTCTCTTTCTGACTTATTCACTCTGTATGACAGTCTCTAGGTCCATCTACGTCTCTGCAAATGGCACAATTTCATTCCTTTTTATGGCTGAGTAGTATTCCATTGTATATATGTACTGCATCATCTTTATCCATTCCTCTGTTGATGGACATTTAGGTTGCTTCCATGTCTTGGCTATTGTAAATAGTGTTGCAATAAACAGTGGGGTGCATGTATCTCTTGGAATTATGATTTTCTCTGGGTATCTGCCCAGGAGTCCTTCTCATGCCTTCTTCCCCCACCTCCAAGCATACAGGAGAAAACTGCATCTCTTCACTGATCCCAAAGGAACAGGAAGATAATCATACTCATCCCCTTATCTCCTCCACATCTCACTACACTTCTTAGTTTCTTTGCCCCAAATTAACGACGATGTAATAACCACGAAATATCAATCTTTGATTACCATTGAAAAAATATCCAAATTTAGAATAGTTAAGATTTTAAAAATTGAAATTCTAACCACAGGGATAAAGAAAAATCACTTTCATCAGGAATTAGTGTGCATTTGGTCATGTTTTTCCTGGTCTCATTTGCAGACATTCACTACCATGTGGGAAGAGGAGATTTTCTTTGCATTTATGCTGTACTCGCTGGCCATTTGTAACATCTGCAAAGACATCTGACATCTGGATAATTTCATTTTCATAAGCACTGAGATGTTTGGGGCTCTTTAGATAAATTCAAGATGAGAGAAGAAGGCACATCACCACAAGTCCATATAAAGACAATTTGTATGAATGGCAAAGAGGTTTTTCGATGATATTCTTTTGGAGTCCGAGGCAGGGGCTGGGCAGGGATGACCAGGTTGAGTGCAGAGCTGGGGGCTGCGGCAGGGGGTGCTAAAGAGCAAAGCTAAGCTCTGATTCTAGGGAGAAGGCACTTGTTCTGGATCCTATTTTATCCATTGTGCTGGGTGTGAAAAGCCTTAGCTGGACTTCCCTGGTAGTGCAGGGGTTAAGAATCTGCCTGCCAATACAGGGGACATGGGTTCGAGCCCTGGTCCGGGAAGATCCCACACGTCACAGAGCAACTAAGCCCGTGTATCACAACTACTGAGCCTGTGAGCCATAACTACTGAGGCTGTGTGCCACAACTACTGAAGCCCACGCTTCTAGAGCCCATGCTCTGCAACAAGAGAAGCCACCACAATAAGAAACCTGTGCACCGCAAGGAAGTGTGGCCCCCACTCGCCACAACTAGAGGAAGCTTACGCGCAGCAGCGAAGACCCAAACCAGCCAAAAATAAATAAAATAAAATAAATTAATTAAAAAAAAAAGCCTTAGCTTACGTGTTATAGTGTGGGACCAAGCTAAAAGGGCAGGGGTCTGCAGGAGACTGCTTAACAGAGAGGCAACAGGGGGCTTCACCCATACAGAAACCCTGTAGCTTCTGGAAAGGATGCTGCTTGGTGGAGCGGGAAGTGTGCAGAATTTGGAGCTGGGCAGATTTCGTGTTCAGATGAGCTTCTGCTCTGTCAGTGCTGCGGTTTGGGGCATGTCACTTCATCCTTTGGAGTACCAGTTTGGTTTCCTTGACTCTAAAATGAGAATAACAAACAATGTTTTCCACTATGCCTAGAGCAGTACCTGATACTTAGTGGAAACTCAATAACAGACCCAGCCTTTGGCAGCAGGACTGGGTTGCGACATGGGTCCTGGAACCCCGTTGCCCACGGTCAGCTCAGCCCATGGCTCGTGGGCTGTTCGCTGAAGGAAAGGCTGACGTGATGAGAGGAGCGAGGGAAACACGAGAGTCCATCTAGGCAGGGGCATGTTGGGCCTCTGGCTCTGACAAAACTTTGTTATTTGGAAACCAGAACCTTCCTGCCATTCTGCCAAGAGACATGCTGGGTTCCTAGGTACAGTTGTCTAGTTCCTTGCCTATTAGTGTGTTGTTTGTCAGCGTGGGGCTGAGGTAGCAGAATCCAGCGACAGCTTTCACCTCCCGACTGCCAGGAAAGGCAGTCACCTCACCTGCATGGGCTCTATAGGCAGCTCTGAGGCAGCCTGCTCACATTCGCCCCAGGAGGCCCTGGGATCTTCACCAAGAACCCGCAGGCTGAGGTGATTCTCAGTGCTGGTCAGTAAAAGCCAGTTCTATTTCATCCTGGTGAGAAGAAAAATATTACCTTGTAACGTGTATACAGACCAGCCCTCCAAGTCTCTCAGTGGTCTCATTTTTATGGTATGACTTTGATCCAGAAAAGTTAAATCTGAAAAAAATCCATATTTTAAATTCAGAATGTTGATTCCTTTTTAAATTGTAAAACCAGAATAATTCCTATGGGGGAAATGACCCCAAGGCATAATAAAAACACATTAAAAATGTAGTAAACCTAGAGAATTAATCTAATTAAAATGAAAAGTTTCAGCCTCCAATAAAATATCAATGAACTTATTCAGTGTTGCTGGAATCAGTATTGCTGAGTATGGATTCTGGTGTGTCAGATTGTTCGCTGTGTGGCTGGATGTCTGCCTTCTCCGGCCCTGATCACAGCATGACTCATGCACCGCACTCTCAACCAGGCCTGCAAATAGCCTACGGACTCCTTCTGGGATTCCAGCCATCCCGCAGGACCCTCCTCCCCTGTTTCCAAAGCATTCCAGATATGGATTAAATCTCTTCTCAGTTATAAACCTTGGGCTCCATGACCCATCCCTGCCCCAATTTTCTTGGGCCTTTGGTTCTCCCATTTAGAGTTTGGTCCCTATCTTCCCAGTGAGACTCGGCTCCTTGCTGGGTTTCTTGTGTGCCTGTGTGGTCACCAGAGGCGCTCCCTTTGGCTCTTAATGCTCACCCCCGTGATGAGCTTAAATGTGTCTTAAATATAAGTGCTTTAAGGCAACACCACATTGGAGGAATCTGGGCTTCCTGGTGACTATGTCTGGTATCAGGGCCTGGTATCAGTGGATAGCAGGGGTCAAGGGTCAAGGAAAAGACCAGCAGAGGCTAAGGGCCTAATGAAGGGCAGTGACTGGCAGGGATGGCTTCAATATGAGAAGGTAGTGCCTTCATCAGGCAGACAAGCAGAAAGCAGCATGCCAGCTGGGCTGTGAGTCTGGGAAGGCTGTGATCCCTGTCTAAGGGGAGTGGCCAGGGCCCGGTAGTCAGTACCCGCGGAAGTGATGAGGAAACACAGGGACAAAGGAGGTGAGATTGGGTCCTGAGGTAGCCTTGGGCTCCTGCTTTGGGGTCTTCCAGGACTTCTCTGGGCAGAGAATGGTTCTGGAAGGCCAATCTGGGCTTGGCACTGGGACCAGCCTGCATGGTCTGGGAAGGGGAGCCTGGGCCGCTGGTCAGCAGTTGCTTTTTGTGACGCTCAAGTTCCAAGGAATGTAACAGAAGCAAATAGACAAGCTTTGAATGCTAATAAGGTATGCGTTACTGTTGCAGGCAAAAGAGAGGTAAATATGATTCTTCTAGCTCTTTTAGGTCTCAAACATAATCCTAAAAGTCCATACTATGCCAAACCCTCAGAATCCCATATGAAAATAAACTTTTATTTAAAAAATAAACTTCATGAATTTATGCTTATATAACGCATGGAGAATTATAATCTGAGATAAATTCCTGAAGAACTAAGAGTGGAAAGAACAAGGGACTGGGTGTCAAAAAATAATTTTATTGTCCCAGGGCCTCACTCATTTCTGACTTCTAAAATTTTAATATTTATTATTTCTTGAAGATTCTCTGAAGATATATACTCTACGAGTCAGATAAGCAAAAACATGTGACAGTGTTTAAAGCAATATTTTGGGGGGATAAGCATGGGCTTGACTCACACACTGGCAGAATTTCTTGAAAATCATTTTATTTCCCTAAAAAAGAAGTAAAGTTATTCTCAAGCACTCCCCTGGTAACCTATAAAAATCACTCTTGTTGTTCTGGTTTACGGTCAAAACCAAGAGGGGGAAACATTTTAAATCTATTCTGCCTTGGAGCCTCCATCATGATGTCATAAAAGTGAACTGCTCTGCTCCCTAATTCTTTTGATTCCCATGAGGAGCCCTGGGGAGAAAAGGCTGTGTGGCAGTGACCCTTTCCCACAAATGGGAAGGTTATGGGGGGAGTGAGGAGGTCGCTCTACTTCTGGCACCCCACCATTGTTAGGAAGGAAGGGAGAAGCCGGAGGACAGCTTCAAATGTGCCCAGTTCCACTTTATTGCATACCAAATGTTTGGCAGAGAAAAAGGCCAGTTTACACATTACCAATAGCAGCAATTGTCTAGTAGATTCTAACATTTAAAGTAACAAAAAGGAAGGGCTATAGTAAAATAGAATTGATACACATTACCTATTTTGCTAATGTGGTTTCCAAAGGGAGGAGATGAAGCAAGGAGAATGGCTCTGATGGGGAGAAATACACTGGGAGAGACCAGGGGTAGAGGGTTCCCGTGCTAGGCGCACACAGAGTGTCCTTTCTTTTCTCCTGCCAGCAGAAATGGAGTAAATGGATCATGTAAGACAGGAAGCGTAAAACGAAGAAGGCCGTTCTAATGTGAGGCCAGGGTTCCAGCTGACCTTGCCTTTGGCTCAGCCGAGCCCCCGACTTTGGTTCAGTTTGCTGAGGTGGTCGCCTGGTTCTGAACAGACAGCAGAATCTGCTCTTCAAGCAAAATGCAGAGGGCGGGACAAAGCTTTTAAATACCTAGAAGAAGACAAGGGAGAGACCTAGGCATCTGAACCTATCAATTCCTGCAAACCACCCCAGGTGGCATCTGACTTGGATGGGTGGGCTGGATTATTTGGATTCAGAATAGTTTTCATCCCCCTCCACTGCTTTTATCTCCAGCTTAAAACAAGAATGTCATCGCTCTCAGCAGGACAGCCTCACCTCCAGCTACCATTTTGAACTGAAGTGAAGAATTTAACGATGCTATTTCTGCTCCTTTCTTCGAGTTGATAATTTAAGACCATTGAGATAGTTTTGAATCTTAATTCTATAATCCAATGATCATAAAACTCTCTTAGCTTTGTGCCATCCACAAGGAGGCCTGTTCTTGCTTCTTAGGGGTCGTCTGGTAATGAATTGATACCAAGCACACTGAAGATGTTATGGCAGGATCCATGGAGGCCTTCCTCCGTGGATCTTTGAGATGCTTTCACCCAGCTGCTATTATCCAAACTTCATCTCCATATTTACAAGAGTCTTTTTTAGAGTTCTTGAAGAAAACAGTGCACACGGGTATGTTGTTGGTTGAACTTTGCTCCATTTTGGTGCTCCTGGTGAACACTAGTGACCTCTGACTTGATCACTCTCACTAGGGATAGTCGCTAAGTCCCTCAGGCTGTTTCTTCTCCCTTAGAGAATGGAGACCATTCAGTCCCCTAGCCTCTGGGTTTTCTGGCTGTTGAGTATCAGCTATATTCTAGACAGTTTGCACACCTTATCTCTAATCCACCCATCAATTCTGGAGGAAAAATACTAAGTCCCATCTACCTCCTCCTCTATCCCAACACCTAACTTTTCATACTAGGAAATGAGACCTAAAGTGGTTAAACGACTTTCCCCAGACCACACAGTTGACCAGTGGTTATACCACGATTTGAACCCAGGCCCGTTAGGTTCCAAATCTACACCCAAGTGCTTTCCACTTTCTGTGTTTACCCAAACTTCATGATCTTGTCTGCATGTTCCTTCAGGGCCTTTGGGTGTGATTCCTCTGCTCCTGGATATCTGACCTCATATGATGGAGGCAGCTGCTACCTGAGCAGCTCTTTTTCTGTTTGTGACTTGAAGCCCCGCTTGACCAGTAAGCAAGCATGTTACCGAAAGTGGGGTCCAGCTGCTTGCTGCTCAAAAGCCAATAAAGAGGGAAGGTTAGTGGAAAGGAAAGTTTGCTTTATTTCGGAGGCTGGCAACCTGGGCAGGGGAAGGCAGGCTCCTATCCAAAGGCCAACTCCCCCGCTGACAGTCAGTGGGCAAGAGCTTTTATAGGCGGAGGAGGGGGGCTGAATGTGGAAACAGCACAGTCAGCTCTGACAGTCATCTTGGAACTGGTCATCGGTGGTCTGACCAGCGTCATCCTGATTGCTTTAAGTACAGTTAATCTTCAGTGCCAGGGTCGGTTCGTTCCCATTTCTTTGAAGCCAGTTCTCGGAATTGTGGCAGTTTATGTCATGGCTACAGTCTGGTCATTATGTAGTTAACTTCTTCTACCTGGTGGGGGTCTCAGTATCTACAAAACAGCTCACAGGATGTGGCTCAGAATATCATCTATAGTCCTTGAGGAGGGACTAAATGTCCTTGACTTTGTTTAATGACTAAACTATTATTATTTAGTCTTGTTTGACTGTTTTCCTTTGCTTCCCATTTTCTCACCTCTCTGATTAAACTTATTCTTTGACTAAAGTTTTCCTGCAGACAAAAGGCAGGTGGAGGACCTGGTGGGGAAGGACCATAGGGTCCTGCTGTGTCTCAAGCACATCCTCTGGTGCTCAGGACAGACCAGGGCTGCCGAATGCATGCTGCCCTGGGGGCTGCAGTGCCCCCAGGGTGTTCACAGAACCTGGGGCCAAGACCACAGCAGAGGCTCCTGTGACCCCCCAGGAGCCTGTACCACTCTCCCCAGCTGGTGCTGTGGGCTCTGGGGGCCTTCCCATCCTTCCTTCTGCCTGGAACACCCTTCTTTTTTCTTCTATGGGGAAAGCTCATGTCAAGAGCCACTACAGCTTAGTTGAAGCCCCCTGAGGGCTTTTCCTCTAACTGAGTCAGTGAGTGAAATGATCACAGATCACAGCTCTCCTCTAAGTGGATGAAACCCAGTTTCAAATTTCTTAGCTGTTTTCAGAACTCCAGCATATTTTACTGCTGGGAGGACAGATGCCTGCTCAAGTGTCTGATGAAAACACTTAAGTTTTATTGTTGTTTGACATTCATTAGGGAGCCGTCTTCTGTAGGCAAAATACAAGACATTTCTTTAGACAGGAGGCATAAAAGGACAAACGGTGGGTCAGAGGCCAGGTGGTATGGAAACAAGATGAACTGAGCCCTGGAACCATACCAGCTCAGCCCTTCACTGCCTTGGAGAACTGAGCGGGTGTGGGGAAGAAAGAAAGAGAAGATTCCAGGGTACCAGTGAGGATGCCGCTGCACAAACATGGAGCCCCACACATTGTTGGGGCAGGGAATCACACAACCCCTTTTCCCAGCTGAGATTCTGAAGGAATGCTTGTTGAATTAATGAGCAGGAGATGAGGACCAACGTTTACTGGAGGTCAGTGCTATGTCTGCAAACTCCTTGGGTTCTCACAGTAAACCTGATGAGTGCTGCTGGTTCCAGCTCCCAGGGGAGGGAGGTGAGGATGAGAGAAATTAAATTTACCAAAGACACATGGTTCATCAGTGGTGCTGCTGGGATCCAAACCCAGATCTACCTGAGTCTTAAGTCCACTTTTACTTCCCTACACTTCAAGAATCCTGAATCCAAATACTCATATTTTACCTGCAAAGAAGGAGCAGAATGGGGGGGAAATCAAGAACCCAGGACAATAGGGAAGGGAAATAGAGTCTAAATCTCCCTCCCTTTGCTACAGCCATCTCAAGACTATTCTTCGCCTGTTTCCTAGCTGACTCTTGAGGTCTTGATGGGGGACAAATGGGAATGTGAGATGGCAGAGAGAGGGGAAAGGATCCTGCAAGCATCGGCTCAGCACCCGGGAGCAGAGGATCCTTCACAGATGCCACTTAGAGGAAGGAAGAAGAAATGAGATTGACTTGCCACAGGGTATTTCTAAATTAGATACCTGGATGAAAGGTTTTGCAGTGAGAACTTCTTTCTGATTAAATCTTGCTGGTTCTTGTAATCACACCACCTTGGAAAGTCTCTCTTGCTTTCCCCAATGAGGTGATGGAATTTAGCAAGAGGAAAGTCCCTATTAATCAACCTAATGTAACTTTGGGGGCAATCTGGCTTGAAGGTGGGGCCTTCTCTGCAAGGTTTCTCCAGACGTGCCCGTGCAGAGCTGCCAACATTTTCTGCACCAACCCAAGTATTTTCTGACCATTTCTGCTTAGGTGCTGCTGCTACTTATATTCTTTTTACCTGAACTTTCTTTTCCTTCCCCCAACCCCAATACCTCCTGTCCCGTCAACCCAACTGTATGCCCTTATAGGAAAGGAATCTCCATCTTGTTTGGAAATTCATCTCAAGTTGCTGGGGCCAGGCTACTTCCATGACTGAGAAGAAGTGAAGGAAAATGTCCCCTTGGTCTCCTTCCAGAGAGAGGGCTGCTATATTCTGACTCATTAAACTCCCTCTGGTGGGTATGTCTTGAAGAGTTTTTCCTCCAGGAGAGTTTTACCTTGATGCCAGATGCGGGTTTCCCATATTTTGGGGGTCCAGGCAATCCGAAATATGGGAATCACCTGCTGGTCTCTGTCCATAAAGCCATGCAGTCAAATTAAGGAAATAAGCAAAGCAGATACGAGTGAACCCACAGCCTCAGCATGGTTTCGTTTTAATGCTAACTGTCCTATTTGGAGCAAGAGTAATTAGAAAATTATCAGCAAGTTAGGGGAAAAAAATTGCTGAGCTTTATAATTACTTGGGGCAGGGAGAGAGAATCTGGGATCCATTTACTGAAGATCTCATTAAATTCTCTATCAGGAGAGTCAAGCTGCAGCAGGAGAACCGTGGAAGAAGAGGTGGATGCAGCTATGAAGGAAGGAGGCCAGGGATGGGGCCTGGGGCCACCTTCACTTTGTCATGAAGCCCGGGGCTCTTTGTGTTTTTCTTGTGTCCTACTAACTGTTACTTCCATGCCGTGCTTGGCCAGAGGGTCTCCAGGTTGGTGTTCTCACCTAGTCTCTCTCCTTCGGTCCACCCCTCTCCTTCCTCTCCTCATTGGTCTCTCTCCGCAGTCCGACCTCTGTCTCATTTCTCCCTCTCCCTCCTCCCAGGCTGCGGCTGGGTTTATGTGTATGGTTTTTGGCTTTGGACATCAGTCCTCAGGGATGCAATGCCCTTTCCACATACATCCAGTGGTAGGTTAAACTGTGTCCCCCCCCAAAAGATATGTTAAAGTCCTTACCCCAAATACCTAATGTGACCTTTTTGGACATAGTCATTGCAGAAGTAACGTTAGGATAAAGTCATACACCATCAGGGTGGGCTCTAATCCAGTATGACAGATGTCCTTATAAGAAGAAACACAAGACACACGTGGAAGGGTGGCATGTGATGATGGAGGCAGAGGTTGAAGTGCTGCAGTGCAAGCCGAGGGGCACAAAGGGTTGCCCACCACCACCAGACGGGAGAGGCAAGGAAGGATCCTCCCGCAAGTCTCAGAGGGAGCGCGGTCTTGCTGACACCTTGACTTTTGGCTTCCTGCTTCCAGAGCTGTGAGACAATACATATCTATTGTTTTGAGCCGCCCCTTTCGTGGTACTTTATTACAGAGCCTTAGGACACTGGTACACTCCTCCAACAAACATCCAGCCCAGCAGAGGACTTGTGCTCTGGGTTAGATGCTGTGGGAGGGCAAGGATGAGCCAGGTAGGGTTCCTGCCCTTTCAGTGATTCTTGGTTTCATGGGGGAGACTGACAACCATAATTCATCTCGTCCATTGAAGATATGAACATACAGTGTAACAGAGGGACAAATAGACTAAACGAGATGGATCTCGGAGGGCTTTGGGGAGAAGTTAGGATCTGAGCTGGGTTTTTAGGATCCATGGGCTTCACCAGGAAAGTGTGGACAGAAGGATAATATTAGGGAGTGGAATAGGTTGTGCAAAGGCCTGAAGTATGGGAGGAACAGAGCAAGTCGAGAAAATGACAGGTGGGCTGCTGTGGTCAGTGACTGGGTTACGTGGTGAGGACCGGAACATAGACTTAAGCAGGAAAAGTGAACAAGGCAAGGGTAGTATGGACTTGGGGCACAGCACCCATCTGCTTGCATGGTGAGGGATCTGGGGGATCTATTAACAGCTATAAGGATCTCTGCCATCAACTTCCCAGAGAGAAAGAGAGAAGACTGGAGCAGCAGGGTGCTGTCCAGATCTTTGAGACAAGTCAGGCAGAATGTACCAGAAAGTGAGCTCAGGATGTTGGCCACTGCATATCCACTGCCCCATCACTTGGCTCACTCCCAGGAAGGAAGGCAGCCTTCTTCCTAATCTGGAAGTCTCTTTTCACCAGGTTCTTTCCCAAGCCACGATTTCCCCCTGGGTGTTGGCTTAGGGCAGGAGTCAGGGTTCTGCCATCCGCTCTCTACCAGGCACCACCCAGTCCCTTCAGAGAGAGGCCTGGCTTCTTGCTTTCCTGGTGATTCTCCCCCACCCTTCTAGCCCTGTTCTGTACCTATTTTCTGGCTGGCAACTAAGTTGTGGTCTTGACTGTGCACATCTTCCTGTTGCTTTGGAATCCCTTGCTTTGTAATCATGTCTCTCATTGCTTTGTAGCTGTCTTGCCCAGCTCTTTTATCCAAAGGGCTGCTCCACTTATCCTTAGCCCTGGATCGTATGTTTCCCTCCAAGGCTCAGTCTAACTACTGTTCATTCATTAGGTCATTTGATTTTGAGCACCTACTGTTATATAAGCACTACGCCAAGAACTGGAGATACAGTAGTAAACACAACAGCTGTCCCAGCTCGTGTATAGTTTACAGTCCAGTGTGAATAGAGAAGAGTCAATTGTCACCTGATTAATGAAGAATTGTGGTAAGTTCTGGGAAGGGAGAGAGCAGGCAACTGTGAGAGGGAATGATGAGGAAGGCTGATTTAGACCAGAGCCTCAGGGAAGCAGGTGAAATACGGGAAGGAGACTGTCTCGAAAATAGTCCAGAAAGAGGGAGTGACAGCATGTGTAAAGGCCCTAGGATAGGAAAGCCTCTGTCAAGTTTAAGGAGCTGAAAGAGGTCAGTGTGGCTGAAGCCTAGTGAGTAGGGTGGAGACTTACAAGAAGTAGATGGATCTATATAGGTAATGAGGAGTTTGGGGCATAAAAATAAATTAAGGATGTGCTCTAAGAACAGTGGGAAACCATTTAAAGGTTTTAAATAACTGTATGGAGAATTGCCTGGTGGGGTCACAGGGGAAGCCAGGAACCAGTCAGGAAGTTCTGGCAGTGACCCAGCCCAGAGGCAGGACGTGGCTGTAGAGATGGAGCTAAATGGATGAGATGGAAGTGGGTTTGGAGGTAGAGCCAAGAGGACTTGTGTAGGGGTTGGTGGGGCAGGGTACTGACAAAGAAGGAGAAACAAAGGATTATGGCTTGAACAATAATTTAGATGGGGACTGCTATGGGAGGAATGGGTTTGTGGATGGAAGTTTGAGTTCAGGTTTGGGCATAGGGATTTTGAGCTTCCTGAGAGACTTCTGAGTTCAGATGTGTCAGCATGCAGTTGAATTTATGAGTCTGGAACTCTTAAGGAGAGATGTCCTTGACAAGTGGCAACCAAAGAGGCAGAGTGTTAACCAGAAGAATGTTCTGGTGTGGAATTAGAGGGAAGAGGTTGTTTCGAGAAGGGAGCACCAAGATTGTCAAACGTTGCTGAAAAGCCAAGGGAGATGAGGACTTCAAATGTCCATGGAATCTGGCAGTATGGCAACCTGTGTTGACCTCCTCAAGAACTGTTTCTTCTGCTTCTGTTTCATCATCCTACTTTCCATCCTTACTAATGTTTATTGAGGTTTCCCCAACATGTACACATGCATTAGCTCATTTAATCCTTACAATAACCTTGTCAGGTTGATATTGTTATTATTTTTATTATCCCAATTGTATAGAGAAAGAAATAAGCTCATAGAGGTTAAACATTTTGCTTTAGATCTTACAACCCCATTTCACAAATCTTTTCCGTAGTCTTCTGTTATGGAATTAGGAAAGTTTATAGCTGGGAGGGAACTTAAAAATGTTCTAGTCTCCTCTCATTTTTTGATCTAGAAACTGACCCTGGAGATGAGAGGAATTCATGTTTATTGTTGCCTCTTATCCCTGTGCTGGGAGCCATTGTGTACTCTCTCATGCGGTCCTCCAAGAACCTCATGAGGCTTTTCTCCAGTGAGGAAACCCCAGGGTTCTTGAAAGTGAGGCCCATGTCTGAATTGTGCTGCTAATTGATAGTGGGGTCAGGATTTGAACTAGCGATTGCTGACTTCCAAGCCTCTCTCAACCTCCTGTGCGACATGACCTCCCAAGGTCATGGCAGAATTGAGACTAGAGCCAAGTTTTCTGTTCTCTACTCCCCAGCACAGACAGGACCATCAAAGCCCCACTCCACCTGTATTTCAACACCAGAAGTTTAGGGCTCTGTCACACCATTTCTTCAACATGTGCAGCTCCTCTCCAAGGTGGGAGCATTGCACACACAGACAGACTTTTCTTTTTGTCTAATTTGGACCTGAATTTCTGACTCCACCTGAGCTGACTGAGCTCTCAGATGTCCCATTCCACTGCTTGGGGTCTCATGTGTAAGGTATAATCACACTTCCTAGCTTTCCTGTCCCCCACTTCCCCTGTTTTCTGGCTTAGAAGGTTCCTCATTATAGCTCATGTTTGCTTAAGAGCATCCTTAAGTTTTCTATCTCTACTGTCAGCACCATAAAAAAAATTTTCCTGGAACTTTGATTGGTTGTTTTTCGATGCTTTTTTTTTGAAAGGCAGCTTTACTAAGTCTTTTCTAAGCTTTTTTGATTTTGTTCAATTAGCGCTAAGGATTCAGCCAGCTGTCTCATTTCTGATTTGAGGGCACTCAATGTGTACATTTAGACTCTTAACTCATATGTTTCTTTACTCTTAGCTTATTAAGTCTACTTGCCTCAGAAATATAGTTTTTGTTTTTTTTCTGGTGGAAAAAATGCATCTTTAATATCATATGGGTGAACATTTTTTGGAGACTCACAAGGACAAGTTCTAGGCAGCCCAGGTGTCTCTGATGTCTTGACTGGCTCCAGTGTCACCTGGGCCTCCTGGGGAAGTGGTGGTAGGGTCAGGGTCCTGGGTGTGGACAGCCCTTGTGACTTCACCCTTTGCTCCTCTCTTCCTTGATTGCTTCCGCTCTTTCTCTGACTCTTGTCCTTTTGGGGTCTCACTCCTTTCCCGTCCTCCCCGAGGTTCAACCCCATTCCTCTAGCCCCTTCTCCTCCACGTAGATCCTTTCTACTGTCACCCAAATGAGGTGACACCTTGCGGGGGGGAGTGGACTTAGTCTCAGTGTGGCTGTTCCCCTGGTCCAGATGATGGGGAGATAAGGCCTGGACCTCTGGGCTGGGACTAGTTTCTGCCTGTACCTTCCACCTCCATAACGAACACCAAACAAATGCTGCCTGTGTGAGGGTTCATTTCTTTCTGAAACCTCTCTCTGACCTTCTTGGGTCTATAAAAGAAATTCATACTCTGCATATTAACCCAAATTTGGGTCTACTTCTTGCCAACTAATACACTGGCCTTATTATGCAAATAATGTCTAGTCCTTCCTTACCTGGATCATGTCACAAAGAATTCTGCATTAACTTGATAAGAAACAGCTTAGAGCCCCAATTTCCTCCTCCTTAATTCTTGGATGAGGGTGTGGGAGTGCATAATAAAGTTTTATTTTATCATGCCGTATAATTAAATGAATTTAGTGTAAATACAATGAAGTCAATTCAAATAACACATTGTGGGGTGCCAGGCCTGAGTTAGATAAGTGAGGACTCAGAGGGAAAAGACATCCAGTCCTCGAGTTCAAGAAGCTCAGAATTTACTGAAAAACAAAATGAAACAAAACAACAAAACCTTCAGGAATCCCAGCTGGATCAGTGCTGAGGCTCAGATGCACCAGCCGGCAGGGTTGGGGAACCTTCTACAATCAAGCCCTCTCCTCTGATCTGCAGGTGACTCAGAAGCACAGAACTTGAATCTCTTCCACATTATGGTTCAGGTATCTGCACACATGCTTATTTGGGACTGAGTGGTGCCCCAAGCAAGGGGAGTGGCCAGCTCAGGTGTCGGAAACAGCAGCAGGACTCGAGTGTGGGGAGAGGGGGACAAACTGTTCAGGTACATGTGAGGCTGTATTTGAACACATCCCAATCCACCTCCTGGGTGCAGAGGGGAAGACTGGGCAGCAAAACTGAAAACTGTGTTGTATTCTCATCCCAGAATTAAATTATGTTGTAAGTGATGTGAATGATGTATAAGCTAAAAATTAGAAGATTATCTACACAAATATTCACAATGGGCTTGGTGATCAAAGATTTCAGCAAGGCAAGGGAGGTGAAACAAATCTGTGTGAAAAGAAGAGGTGGTCCAGTGCCTGATGTGAGCATCAGGGATATATTGTGCCCCTAAAAAACCTATGGGGTTTTCCAGTTTGCATATGAAGCTATTGTAGAAAAAGGCCGATGGAGAAGCTAATAGTATGACTTGCACCACATTTAACTAGAGTATGTATATTTGTACCTCCTAAATCCAGCGCTACAGTTGACCAACCTGAGTTCATAGGAAAAAAACTGGCATCAGAAATTTACAGTTAGCTTTTAGAGAGCATAAGAGAAAAAGAGAAAGAAATATTTGTCCATCAGCACAGAACTATTGGAAGGATATGTAAATTTAAAAATGGGCAAGTGACTGCATACTTTTTAGGTTGATTGTTTTTCTATTATGTAAACATATTAAATTAATAGGAAAAGTTCCTTTAAAGAGGAAAAAGAAAAAGAAAGAAAACTGGACTTAGGGGCCTAAGCAGGTATCCCCTCTGCTTGGTGGTGCCCTTTCCCTCTAAAACCAGTGCTTGGGACTCAAAAAGAAGGAGAGTTTTCTCTAGCGGAAAAGTGTGAGCCCAGAAAATCATGAGGTCAGTAATGGGGTTTCCTAGGCAGAGTTGCTTATGCCTCAGGGATCAAGGAGGGACATCTAAGTGGATGGTGGACAGCGGGTGTCAGGCACACTTGGTCAGAGCATCAGTGGGCTAAGAAAGACGGGCTGCAGATGAAGAGGTAGCAGGCTGAACTATGCATGAGACATCTACCTCCCCATGCATCAGGGCCTTCCTGAGAGATATAGGAAAAGAGAAGGACTGAGGGGGCCTAAGATTCGGTGAGAGGGACCTGTTGACTTGGTAGATCATGGGACACAGTGTTAAAGTGACCTTGGCCAGGATCTGCAAGTGGTGGGCCTGAGGGACACCCAGGTTACAAAACATATGTGAGAGAAATAATAGCATCACTGTCACAGCTTAATAACAATGAATAGCTTCAGACACAAGAGAGGTCCAGGCCAGCTTGTGAGTAAATGTCCGAGTAGATCATAAAATAAGGGCTCAGAGGAGGGTGAAGGCCCTGTGGGTGCCATGATCAGGTTGGATGAGAGGATGGAGGAGTTGGGGCTTGCAAGTTGGGAGACTAGTAAGGTGAGAGGATGAGGAAAAGCAGTATTCTGATGAAAAGAGAGGGAATTTCCAGTTTCAACCCTGACATTTAAAAAGCTTGGAAGTCATCACTCCCATTTTCATGGGACAAGCCAGGACAAAGATGAACAACTTTGCTTGAATTCATCAGAGAACTGTGGTTTCAGGGCAAACTGCCACTCTAAAATCTGGAGACACAAGAGGATCCAGAGAGATTTCTTTACCAGAGAAGAAGCCACTGGGGCCATAAACTAGTAGGAATATTTAATGGTAATTTGGATGAATTGCTGGAGGCTGTGTGTGTCCTAGTGTGGTAATGACAGACCTCTACAGGCCATGTCTTAGGTGGTCCCCCACAATTTTATAGACTTTCACTCCAGTAATCCCAACATATTTTCACAGTGAGGATCCTAGAAAGATCTCCTGCGGTTCTGGCAGGGGAGAGTCATCATTGCAAACCAGGTCCCGCATGGTTCTCCATAGCATCTTCTCTCTCCAGGAGGAAGGACTTAGCTGGAGCACAATACCAAAATTTTATGCAAGTCAGGGGAGGGGACTTTCCCTCCTCCTTCTATCTCACCTAAGGGAGAAAAAAGCCACCAGATCAATGGGGGACAGAGCCTCAAGGAAATACATTCACAGTGCGGCACCAGGAAGAGTGTAGGGGAAAAGCTGTTGACCTGAGCAACCTTGGAAATGAATGAACTCTCTAAAGACAAGAGGAGCTGTACATAAACACAGTACCATAGTTGGTGAAAGTGTTTCCCGTCAGGGTGCAAGTTAACAATTCTGAAACCATTCTACATGTACACTGGAACTGAAGAATGGAATAAATAGATGGAGGATGGTGGGAGTCAGGCTTTTCACCGATGGAGTGGTAGGTCATAGACAAGCAAGGGAGGAGGCCAGAATGATCACTGTGGTCCTGGATTAGCATTGGAGATATTGATCTATGATCTCGTGTGTAGCTTAATATACATACAGATGAATATATAAAGAAATGTTTTTAGATATGTACACATATTAATGGGTTAATATACACACACGTATTTCCTTATTCTATCAGCTGAGAGGGCCAAGACACAACGATACTCCAGGAGCAATGAGCATACCCAGAGCCCAATCTTAGTTTCTAATACCATTCTCTGATAAAAGGAACCAGGCTTCTGGAGAAATGGTTTATTCTAGGGCTGGGGCAGGGAATAGACCAGAGGAGCCCGGAGAATTGCATAGTTCCAGAAAGTAAGGAAGTGTTAAAAAATACACAATGATGGGGTATGTCATAGGGACACAGGAGCCAGCTGGAAGAACTCCCCATGGCGAAAGCAGGAACAAATTGAGCAAGAAAATAAATAAAGAAATATTGGATTATAACCTACAATATAAAATAAATATCTACAAGTCCATACTGATACAAATGATTGAATAAATAAATAAATGATGAAGAACAGATAAAGCTTCTATGCAGAAGAATTCCAAATAATTCATGTGGATATTCCTCTCTCAAGGAGGTGAAAACTAAGCCCCCACTCCTTAGGAGCGGGTTGCGCACAGTCACTTTCTTCCTAAGAGCATAGGATGGAAAGGAGGAGAGAGAGTCAGCTTACAGTGGAGACCCCTGACCACAATGCCGCAGCCAGGTGATCAAGGTCAGTATCAGCAGTGACAGCTGATAGCTTGGACTCTCGACCTGAAGTGCCAAGAATGGCTCTTTACCTCTGAAAAGGCCTTCCTTCCCCAAACCCCAGAACCCAAGTCAATCATGAGAAAAATATCAGACAAACCTAAATTGAAGGACAGTCTACAAAATACCTTAAGTTTTGATGTTAGACTCATCAGAAGTGAGAAGCTGTCACTTTCTAGAGGAGCCTAAGGGGACGGGATGACTAAACATAATGTTGTATCCTTGCTGATGTCCTGGGACAGAGAAGTGACGTTAAGGAAAACTTGAGGTACCTGAGTAAAGAATGGGCTTTAGTTCATATAAACGTATCAATATTGGCTCATTAGCTGTGACCAGTGGGTTGTATTAAGGAAGGATGTTAATAGTGGAGACAGCGTGGGGTAGATGAGGACTCTCTGTGCTATCTGTGCAACTTTGCTGTAAATCTAAAGCTATTCTAAACTGAAAAGTTAACGGAAAAGAGAAACTTAAAAAAATATTTTTATTTTTACATTTTATTTTATCCATTTTTCATTAAAAATCTGATTTTTTCCCCAACCCACATACCTGATCTTTAAAATAAATGAAATATTTCAACCATACAGAAAAAATAAGAAGACAACATAAGGAGCGTTGAGCTTTATCAGATCATAATATTTGGCATACGTGCTTTTTGTCATTTTAAAAGAAATAAAACATAGACACAGTTTAAACCCCCTCTCTAATCCCATTCCTCTGCTCCCATCCCAAGTAGGTTTTTATACTATTACAACAAAATGCATCTATAAATAATCTATATACAACAGTATTTGAAGTGAAACTTTTTCTTTAAAGGAGGGGGAGGGAAAAGGAAGGGAAGATTGAGGAAAGAAGCCCCGCCCTAGAGGAGAAGCTGGTCAGAGGTGGATATGGAAGCTCCCCAAAGAGGCAGATCTGGCTGTTGGAAACCAGTCACTACCAAGGATTCCCTGTAAAACAGGGTCCTAACGCACAGGCGCAGCCGGGTGGAGTGTTTTTACACTCCGTTCAATGAGTGTCAACCTAATGCCAAATACTTTCTAAACATTAACTCATTGAATCCTCCAACAGCTCTGCAAAGCAATGATTCCTCTCTTGTTTGTGCAGATGAGGACATTTAGAGTCAGAGAAGCTGTGTGATGGCGGCTTCAGCAGAGAGAGTATGGCTGGAATCGGAGCCCAGCTCTGTACAAATCTGCGCTGTTCATCCTACTTACCTGTTCCCATTCCCAGAGTGTACAAACCGCCGGCAAGGCCCATGACAAGGGCTTTAAATGCATCGTCACATACATTCTCAGTTTGAATACCAGGTTCTATCATGATCCCAATTTTCTAGATGAAGGAACAATCTTAGAGGGTTTAACAGGGAGGTTTGTAAGTCCCACAGATAGGAAATGGTGGTACAGATATTTAAACACAGGTCCATGATTTTGAAAGCCCAAATGTTAAAGCGCTAGCTTGTCTCACTCTCCGTGGTAATGACTGGAGTGGTTGTCACTACACAGCACGTGGCCTAGGAGGCCTCTCCCCGCCCTACTGCCCCTAAATCCGGGATCAGTTGAAGTGACTGAATGACCACTGAGGCACTGCTCACTATCCTCAGCTCTTATTGCCCAGAGATCTGCATTTCACACAGGAAGGCCAGCCTGCTGAGGGCATGGTCACCATTGACACCAAGGCACTGTTGCCTCGGCTCAGCAAAGGAGCAGCGGTGCCTCTCCTGCCAGCTGCAGGCCTCTGTAGTGGATCCTGTGATTAAGTTTTTTAGCAGCATCTCAACTCAATCAAAGTGCACATTTCATGGTGGCTTCAGGTGCTCAGAGTCTGGCCTGCAGTACAGATACAGTCTGTGACACACAGGGTGATAGCTACTAGCGGTGGCCTCTGATAAACAGGGGAGCCAGTAGCTACATAAACTGCAGACCAGTTAGACATGCCAATAGGGCTTGGGCTGCACAGGCCCCACAGCTTGCATTGCCTGGCGATGCACGATGCAGGGAGTAGATTCATTAGCAGAAGGGACGTAGCAAGAGACAAAAACTCAAAGCCCCTGAGAATTATGTCCAGAATCTTTTGTGCCCATGTATATCAGCAAGCTTCAGAAGACAACTAGGACTTGCTAGAGGGCTCAGGGGAAGATGCTTCTGGAAACGCCACCACCCACAACATGGCCAGAGCGCCAGGGTGCAGTTAACTCTGGCAATGGTCCACCAGGATGCTTTCCACTGCCTTTGTTCAAAGAGTCGCTGGCCCACCTCCATGACTTCGATGAGCGGAGGTTTAGCCCTGTGTTGTGACCCTGCGTGTGGTAGCGGCATGTAATTCTAGGCTGCGGCAGATGCATTATATCCCAGAGACGTTCTTAGGATTCCTTGGGAAATGCGATTGCATAGCAGTTTGGGGGATTAAGTTGTGAGCTGTGGCAGCAACCATATTTAATATGAGGATTTGCTTATGTTATTACAGTTTGGTGGGGTGGGACTGGCAAAGTGGTATTCTTACATATCCTGTTCATCTCTTGGATTTTTGAGGAAATAGAACAGTCGAGAGGCTGAGTGGGAAGGCGGAGAAGGAAGTATCCTCACTTCCAGGGGAAGGTGGAGCAGGTCACAGCCGATGAACAAGGGACCCAGAGATGCTTCTGCCTTGAGTGTGACACCACTCCCCTAGCTGGCTGGGGTGAGCTGAGAGGAAAGCAAGCAGTGGAAGGAAGGTGTTTGCATAGAGTTTAGAATTGGACCTATGACCACCGGGAATAAGAAGTTGATTTCTTGACAATTTGGTTTTTTCTGCATCAACCAGGGATGGACTTGAAAGAAAAAGAAGGAAAACAACGTTAAATTTTATGGGCCAGTTTGGGGCCTTTTATTTTGCAGGCATTGTGTTCTTATTATCTGCTGCATATTGTTTAATGCTGTCTGGTAAGTTTGTTTGGATGACATCGTTGGGCATTATCTAAGATGGGAACTTTAAAATGAAAGGATCAAACAATTTCTTAGTAACTTAATTGTTTCTAAAGCAAATCTCAGGAATATTTACAGGAACACAGAAACATCCAGCACCCAACAAGGTAAAATCACCCTGTCTGGCCTCAAATAAAAATACAAACACTAATGAGGAGAAAAATTTATTAACTGCAACCAGTTCAGAACGAACACAGGCAAGGACAAAAAGTCAAGTAGAGACAGAAAATATTTAAAAGCTTGAAATTGAACTAAAGACAAAAACTATAGTGTGTGAGATGGAAAGATACACTGATGGGATTAAGGGCAGAGTGGACTTTGCAGAAGAAAAGATCAGTGAACTTGAACACTAGAAATGATCTAAAATGAAACACAGAGGCTCTTGGAGCATGACACTATTGATACAATGAATCTCGAAATGATTACACTGAGTGACAGAAATCACACACACACACACACACACACACACACACACACACACACATACACACACACACATACTAGTACATGCTATATGATTCCATTCATATACAATTCTGGACAGTGCAAATACTCTATAGTAACAGAAGGCAGATCACCAGTTACCTGGGGATGAGGAAGCCAGGTAAGGGTGGGAGAGAAAGGGGGAGAGGAAACTTTTGGAAGTAATGTATATGTTCATTATCTTGATTTGGGTGATAGCTTCTTGTATACATTCATCAAAACTTATCAAACTGTATACAAATATTTGAAGTTTATTGTATGTTAGTTATATCTCAATAAAGCTGTAAAAAAAAACACATTCGAAAGTTTGCCCACCTGTGTTAAAGATGAGAAAACTGAGAGGGAAGTTAAGGGACTTGCGTAAGGTCAAACAGTTCACAAGTGACCCAGGGTTCTGAATTCTGTAGCCCTTTTAGTGGCATCAGATGGCAACATCATAGTTAATATTCCTTAAACCTGCTTTTTGAAAGGATTGTATTTTCAAAAATCTCTACAATAAATGATGAGCATTTGTTGATGGACCCTCTTTAATAGACACAGTACTTTCCACCGCATTACATATTATGAGTATATTAATTTAGTTGTAAAATGTCAGTCTTCACACTTCTCCCAGGCCACTATAAAGGAAGCTCTCAAGGGCAGGGATTTAGTTTTGTATACTATGTGTACTGAATATCTTATCTATACCCCTCTGGCCTCTTTGTCTCTTGTTCTAACTGTCACTTTGGTGACTGAATGTGCATGCACTCCATTGGATTTTACAGACATAACCCATCATTGCCCTGCCTCGTGCCTGCCTCTGGCACCTCTGGTCTCACGTCCCAGGGCTTAACTATGAGTGCTGCAGCAAAATTCCACTCAAGTAGCATGTGTTACCTGGAAGCGTGGGTTTCCCTCATGCGATGAAACTTTTCTAATAGAAGGAGAGATCCAGTAGATCCGTTCTGCCTCCTTTCACCTCCTGATGGTTGGTCCTTACGTGACTTCTCAGGGATGGTGCTGCAGGATCAAGCAGTCAGACTCAGTGCTGGCAGGTATGATGCTCCCGTACTCACCCATCCTCCTGCCCCATTTTACTTCCTTTGACCGTCACTCCTACCTCCTTGGATCCAATTCCCTTTAAGTAAAACACATAAGCCCCTTTCCTCAGGCTCTGTTTTCTGCTTTAAGAGTTGGTAAGAGCAGTGGTCTCAGAAATCAGACCCCTGAGTGAAGTTTGGAGCTGTGTTATTCATCAGTTGGATGGGAATAAGAACCCCTGCACCAACGATGAGTGGGGTACTAATAACTTCTGGGAGACAGTGGCATTCTAATGATTAACATTTTCACCCAGGTTTACTTGGGATGAAGCACAGGTAGAAGATGAGGTGCTGAGATACGTGGTGACTGCAGCTCTTGAATAGTGTGGGGACAGTGATAATTATAGGGCTGGCTCTTTAAAAACGTCACTAAAACCTTACAAAAATAACAAGCTCAGAACTGCCAACTCACAAATTATGTTGTGAAAACTAGACCTTTCTAAGGCAGCTTTCAAGAAGATGCTCATCTCTGCAGCCACAGGGCAGGCGGTGCTGAAGATCAGTCCCAGTATCTAGTTGAAAGGGTATCAGAGCAGCAAAGAGACAGATGCACAGCAGGACAAGTGTTCCATATCGTGGTCATGTCTTGAATAAGAAAATAGTGAAACCCTGAGACTCAAGCTAGAGTAATTTGGGTAGATGAGCCAGAGGACCTTGAATCCCCTGCTGCTTTTGAACTCTCAAGACTGGCCGAGGGTCCGCATCCGTTTGTCAGAGGAGAGCAGCGTCCTCTTGCTTGGAGACTGCAATGACCTCCCGTAAGGGAGGTGCCTCATGAGGTTCTGCTTGTTTTCCACAAGCCTTTCCCTCACTTCCGCTCATTCATCCAGGCCGATAACAAAAACTGGATTTCAACAAAACCTGAGTAGAGAAGTACAGCCCTGCTATAGGAGAAAATAGCTTAAAATATGAAAGAATCAAAGGACCTACTTCATATATAACAGCAGAGACCAGAGCACATGTGTGTGTAGATCTTGTGAGTGTTTAACCAGAGAGGAATATAAGGCTAGAAAGGAGAGAATTTATTGTTGAGGCACCTGCCCATGAATTAGGTTTCAACAGTCTGGCAGGGACATTTGTGTTTGAAGTTGGTCCTAACAGTTTCCTGGGACGGCTATTTGAAGCTTGTGCCTGACAGTGGGTTACAGTCCACAGTGTTTTTCTTGTCAAAGTGTGGTCCGCAGAACAAGAGAATCAGCATCACCTGGGGAAATGAAAACTCTCTACTGAATCAAAAACTGTGAGGTGGGCTCTAGCAATCTGTGTTTATAATAAGTCTTCCAAGTGACTCTGTGGTTTGAGAACCACTGGCCTACAACAATGAGGTGGAGAAGCCAGAATTTCTTTGGTGTTAGTATTTAAGGAAGGGGTCAGGGGGCTCAGAGAGATGGAAATGTTAGAATGGATTTGTTATGTAAGACATGAGGGCCACTTTGAGTATGGTGCCTCTGAGGATCCTATGGGCACCCCTTCATTAAAGCCATAATGAAGACACAGACGATGGGGACACTGGCACCTTTAAGAAACGTGATGATGGTCACCCTCTGGAGGATGGGGTTAACCATGGGAGATGCTGCTCTGAACCTGGGCTCCCTAATATCAACGAGATGATGAGATTCTAGAATGACAGCGGTCAGGTGGCAGCACTTAGGGTCAGAGGCAAGGTGGTGTCATGACTATAATAGGCAGTGAGGCTGAAGTGGCAGTTGAGGTGCATTGATCTCCAGGGATTTGTGGAAATGGCTAAAGAGATCCAGGCAATGGGAGGGTATGTGGTGATAGATGACTGATGAGAGTGTTGCTTGGCTTGTAAAGTAACACAAAAGGCTCATCTCAGCTGCCACAGTGGAAAGCACAGCCCCTCATCTGGTTTTATTTGGTCTCAGAGTCTACACTTTCAATAGATGGCAACATCCCCTTAGGAAGGACCTTGTGATGTGATTGTATAAATGTATGGTCAGTATTCCACAGACCCTTCCCCACAACGACTGGGGCCACTGGCCAGGTTAACTGTGTGCTGGGAAAAGAAGGATACCCAGGTTTGGGGGGACTGTTAGCTCTGGGGTCTGGGAACCAATACACCATCACAATCTTTGAACCTGGGAAGCCTTTGCCACACCAGCCCCAGTCCTGATAAGTTTGGGCTTCCTTACACTTAGAGCCCCCTCCATTTTGTGGCCCACATTCCCAAGACTGTTACAATAAAAAGGGACACACAATTCCTAGCAGCTTGTTGCTTCCTTACACCTAGTCAGAGAGGGTCTAAAATAATTGAGTCACGTGCTTTATCTTACTTGGAGAAACAGTGTTCCGAAGTGTTAGAAATTGAAGTCTCTCTTTGACAACGTTGGGCTGACCAGCGCAAAGTGATCTTTTTCTCAAGATCATTTAAGTGTGACCTCAGATTCTCTTTTTTCTAAGTGTAGGAAATCATAACTGACCATATTCTTCTCTTCTTTCCCTCTGGGCAGGTCACAGAGATTAGGACAAGGAGAGATATTCAAGCAACAGGCTTCCTTGGAGGGCACAGGTCCACGCATGCCCACAGCCCCTGAATTAGGAGAGGGAACTCTCTCTTCTGCCAGCCCATGGCTTCTTGCATGCAGCCATGAGGACTGGTTGACAGAAAGCCAAAGCAGTATGGCTAGACCCATGACTGTTACCTACGCTGAGCTCGCTGGGATCAGCTGGGCAAGTGGCAGATCTGCAGAACCCCAGCAGCTCCCAATCATGCAACACAAAATCAAACACCTCCCCTCCAAGGTCTCCCTCTTAGGCTTGCTCTGCTTTCCCGTCATCACTTGGGGGGGAGGTCTACTGTCCTCAGCATCCTGGTTTGCATATTCCTTTTGTGGTGATGAGCCTGGCTGGTTTTCTTGGAGATGTGTACAGGCCACAATAGGCCTCTGTGATCGAAAAAGCCCCTCCTCGGGGCTGCTCTCTCAGTGCAGTTGATGTTAAACCAACCTGTGTTGTTTTCCACTGTCTTCATACTTTTCGTTCCGTGGCAGAAGCCTGTTTTCTTGGTTTAGGTCTGCTTATAGCTAAAGTGCGTTTAATATACTTTTAGACTTCCTTTTCTTCCCCATCGGTAAAAGTTTTATGAAGGACAAGTCCTCCACACAGAGAGACCCTGCTGCATATTTCCTCATCCTCTAAGTTGGGATGATCATAAGTGGAGTTTCTAGAGGTCTCCTATGTACAGATGGGATGAAGGATTTACATGCCACACAAAAGAGCAGTGCAGATAATGGACCGTGAAGATGTCTTTGACCAGTTCTCTTGGTTAAGTACAGAAATACAAGCATTGGCTGGGCATCTCTTGGCTATTGGGGGCAGCGAGGCCAAGGGTATGAATCTAGCCTTCAAGGATCTCATAGTCCAGCTAGAGAGGGATTGAGGGATATATAAAAGCAGAAAGATAATAGACCTGTATATAAGGCACCTGATAAGGAGACAAATGAAGACCTCACTTGACGACATCACTGAGGCAGTGATACTGAAACAAGGTTTTGAAGGCAGATAAGGTGGGAAAGCAAATTGCTAGCAAGAAGAATGGTATATAACAGCCACAGGAAACAGCATTATATCTGCTGGAAAATACAAGTAGATGATGGTTCTGCTGGAGTTTAATCAGTGGGAAAAGTGAAAGGAAACAAAACTGGAGAAGTAGGCAGGGCCGGACCACAGATTGTCCGGCATTCTAGAAGTGCAGGCTCTATCCTCTAGGCCCGTGCTTGTCTATGTATGACTCCAGGGCCAGCCGCACCATCATCACAGGAGAACTGGTTAGAAAGGTAGGTTCTCAGGTCCCACCCTAGCAACCGAATGAGGAACACAGGGGCCGGGCTGACATCCTCAATATTAACAAACTTTCCAAGTGAATCTGATGCACACAGGGGTTAGAACCTCTGCTTTTAAGGGTCAAGAGCCATGGCAGGTTCTGAGCATTGAGAAGTTGGGGATTTAAAAAGACCCTCTTACAGCTGTGTGGAAGTAGCCTTGGAAAGGACAGGCCTCATGGCAGAGTCACCAACTGAGAGACTATTCCAACCATCCAGATGAGAAACAAAGAGGAGAACAAAGACCCAAGCAGTACAGAAATGGAAGAACTGGAGAGAAGAGGAGAGAGGTGAGAGGTGAGAAGGGAGACTTGGAGTCCAGCTGGACATGGGAAGTGAGGGATGGATCTGGGCCAGGGGAGCTTCTGTTTTTGAGCCTGAGGTTGCCGGAGGATGGCCAGTGTGGTCATGCCAGCTACCCCAGATTGAGGCATTCTCGGTGCACCTCAGCATCTATAGCAATGCTTCATAGTTGCATTCTCCCTTGACTTTCATGGTGAAGAAGCAAAGCTCTTTTTGAGCCTTCAGAACTATTGACATGAGGATGGCCGATTATTCTACGTAACGAAAATTTCTCAAAACCAGTCTTCCTAATGGAAAGAATGTGTAGAGAATGCACATGTGCACCAGTGTGTGTGCCATATTACTCTTTTGACTTCTGGTACTTTGTATCTCCCAAGTGCCCGCATTTGTGCGCAACAGGAGGTAGAATGAGGTGAGTTCCATACCTATCAGCACTTCATTACATCTGTGTCAATATTGTCTCAGCCTCTGGGTATTTGGACTCCAGCAAACTGTACACATAGGAAAGCTTGAGGACTTTTTTTGAGGGGGTTGAAGGGTGGGGGGGTCACTTTCAAATTTAAGCATATAAGAAGGTTCTAAAATTCAGGCTATAAGCTACAGAGTGCTATTGTGTTGCTTTATTGTCCTAGAACAGGGTACTCACGAGTCACACTAACTGATTGTCTTATTACCCCCAGATGGCCTATTGTGGGTTGAATTGTGTCCCCTTACAAGACAAGTCCAAGTCCTAGCCCCAGTACCTGTGAATGTGACCTTATTTGGAAACAGGTCTTTGTAGATATAATCGGGTTAATATGAAGTCATACGCATTAGGGTTGGCCCTAATCCAATGACTGTGTCTTTATAAGAAGAGGGAATCTGGACACAGACATAGACACAGGGAGAGCGTCACGTGACTGTGGAGGCAAAGGTTGGAGTGATGCATCTATCCGCCAAGGATTACAACCACCAGAATCTAGGAAGAGGTAGGAAGGATCCTCCCTTAGAAACTCTGGAGAGAGCCTTGATTCTGGACTCCTGGAGTCCAGAACTGGAAACAAAAAAATGTCTATTGCTTTAAGCCATCCAAGTTTGTGGTCATTTATTATGGCAGCCCAAGAAACTAATACATGCTCCAGGTTTTAGCAAGTTTAAGAACTACAATTCCAACACAAAAATGGAAATGTAAAGCAGAAAACAAAAATCAACAAAAAATACAAACAATCAGAGATGATTTGAAACTTATACATTTCAGACTTTGTAATCAGAGAGGTTGGGGAGATGGAAGGAGAGCCTCCTGTGTGTGAAATATGAAGAAAAAATATAGCGCACTTTTTATCAGACTGTCTGAAAGTGCAACAGACTGCCTTCTAAGATGGAAGGGAAAATTCTCCATAACTTGCAGGGAAAATAAGGACAGCCAGATAACCTCCCTATTCTGTGACAACCTATCACCAAATGAGAGATGGAGGATAATAGGAAAGACAGAAGTGATATAAAATGGTCCCCAGACATGGAGCACTGCTGGATTAACTCCAGCAGCATTTGTGTATGTTGTCATGTCAATAAAATTATGGAAATTGAAACTTGAAATTGAACAGAGTGTGAAAGAAAGAAGATATTACTCAAGGGATGTAGGCAGTAAATATTCACATTAAGGGGAGGTGATATCATGGAAAGTTTCTGTGGTTTGTGATGCTACCAAAGTCCAAACAAAGGCATCTAATTTCATTGTTTCCCTTCGTGGCATTTCTGCAGAATTGAGCACTTGGTTATAATGAAACTGGGCTCCTGAGAAGTGAAATCAAAGCTCAAAGATGTGTCAGTAGGTTGGAGTGGACATCCATTTATTCACAAGTCTTGTTGGGCTGTTTTCTCTCAATTAGGAGCTGTGAGATTGCTTTATTCACCAGCAAGGATTTGATATGAAGAATAGGCTGTAGGTTTCCCGTTCTTGCACAAAGGTGAAAGCTGAAACTGAATGACTCAGGCCAGCCTGGCAGTGTAGTTGGAAATCTACCTCTCCTCTGTCTCTCCTTGCTTAACTGTGGAATGTTTCCTTCTTACTTCCCCCCGCCAACACCACCACCACCACACACACACAGTCCATGAAGCCCTCCCTACACGCCCTTTGCAACCTCTCTCTTCTTCTGCCATCTTAGGCAAAGGTCAGAGTACACTACTTCCTTGGCTGAGTCTGAGAACTGCTGCAGACCAGTTTGTTCCCCTACTCTAGCTAAGAAAGCCCTTCTGCCAGCTGTTTTCGTCCCCCACAGTCTGAGTGTCCAATGGGAAGTTTGACATTCCCATGCCCTGTGTGGCGGGGCATTGGGAATTCTGTCAATGATCTGCCCACAGAGCAAGCTCCTGACCCAAAATATACAGACAGGTTTTTCCTGACACCCATACAACTGCCAATATTTCCTCCTGGGGATTACTTTCTACTGAAAGGGTTTGGGTTTGCAGCTGCTTTAAGTTCTTATGCTCTTATAAAAACAAATCAAAACGAGATAAGACAGCATCTAATCCATCACTGCATACATCTATGAAAAGTGCAGAATTGTTGAATTGGTAAGAAAGACCTGTTTTTATCTTTCCTGGGGATGTTATTAATATGCTGAGCTCAAGATGATTTGATTGGATTTTTACAAAGCAGTAGAAGATCCTTATTTTGTAAATGGAAACCGAGCCTTAGAGGTGTTAGAAATTTTGACCAAGTTTGCAGAGTCACGGCTGGAATCTAGGTGTTCATCTCTCCCAAACCATGCTCTTGACTGCTATGGCACACTACCACTCTTGAGCTGCAATCTCCAGGGAAGCACAGAATGTCAGAACTGGGTGACCTTAGAGGTCATCCAAGCAACCCTCCAACCAATACATAAATCTTCTTTGTTTCACTGCTGAAAAGTAGCTGTCTGGATGCTCCCTGCACACCTTTAGTGTCAGAGAAGTTACCATCTCTCCAGGTAATCCATACTATATTTTGGATCATATCTAAGCATTAAAGAATATATTTTTGTTGTTGTGATTTGAGGTGTTCGCATGTGTAACCTTAACCCATTCATCCTAGCTCTTTCCTCTGGGACCACACAAAAGAATCCCAATTCTTTGGCAGCCTGTGGATCATATAAGGACAGGTTTTGCCTCTCAATAAATTTTTACTTTTCATTCTTTCAAGAAGACCTCATCCATGATGATTTCTAGACATTTTGCTTTCCTTGGAACATGCTATAATTTGTTAAATTTCCTTTGTAATTGTAAGAAACAGAATTCAGAAACAATAATCTAAAGAGAATTTAGAAATAAACCACCAGAAAATGGCAAGGTGAGACTCTTTCCTCCTGTCCTTTTACCACCTTTGGGTCCTGGGAAGCAGCCTGGTATTGACCAAGTTTCTCACAAGATTAACGTGGACTCTGCTCTGAGTTATAATTTGAGATGACCCAGGCATACCTTTACACTATTAACTAATAGAGCAATTTTATGAACACAGGCCGTGGTAAAAATTCTTAGTCCTTCGTGTATTCCATTGACCAACCCTTTTAAAGTCATAAACATACTCCTTGGTCCAAACTGAACTCATTAAAATCTAACATTCCAATTGGTGTTATAAATATTGCTGTCTAGATATCTCCCCCATGGCTATTTGCCAAAGACCTTCATATAAATCTATAGATGAAACAATCTTATCAGTTCCAATACATTGGTTAGGGCAAACGTTCCAGGTAAGCATATGCATTTTGGACTCAGCCTACAATTTTCTATAAATCTTCCAGTTTAGGAGCAAGAACTCTTGAGAAGCTCAGAAACTTGCAAGAAATGTGTTAAGTCTCTATCTTAGTTCACTTGGGCTGCTATAGCAAAATACAATAGATGGGTGGCTTAACAAACAGGCATTTATTTCTCACAATTCTAGAGGCTGGGAAGTACAAGATCAAGGTCCTGGTTGATGCAATTCCTGGTGAGGACCCTCTTCTTTGTTTGTAGATGGACATCTTCTGGCTGCATTTTCATAGGGAGAGAGATTCTCTCTCCCTGTCTCTTCTTGTAAGGGCACCAATCACAGCATGAGGGCTTCACTCTCATGACCTAATTACCTCCCAAAGGACCCCACTCCTTGCTCAAATACCATCACATTGGACATTAAGGTTTCAATATATCCATTTTGGGTGAGGGGCACAATATTGTCTACAGCAGTCTCCAAATCAGCATTGCCTTCATCTTCTGCTAAGTGGCGAATAACCCTTTCCTCTGAGTCAGCAAGACAGTATCTTTTCAGAGTCATTCTCTCCTCTCTCTATGCTGTATCTTGTTGGGTAATATCTACTCAGTTTTCTCTAACATATATCTGTGAATTCTGAAAGCACAAACCAGGTTCCTTTTTTGGCTCAGATATGGTCTTGGCTGGCTTTTGTATAAAAAAGCGGAAGCAATAGTTGACCATCTGCTATTTGCCAGGCACTCTCTCACATACATGACCTTATTTAATCCTTCAATAGTGCTATAAAGTAGAAAAAAAAATTATTCCCACCTCATAGAGCAATCTGAGAAACCGAGGTTCAGAGAAGGGAAATGACATGCCCAAGGCAAAAACTGGCAGAGTCAATCTTCAAACGCTTGGAAGCTCATTCTAGGCCTAGCTCATTCCACTACCCCCAGATTGCTTTACTGTTCCAAATTGTAGTCCTCCAAGGCGATTTGAAAGCATGTCAATCATTTTCTCCTCAGAGGCAGGGTTTCCCTGTAGAATGATCCTATTGTGATATCCCTGAACTAATTCCAGTTTCATTGTAAAGTTAATCAAGAAGGACTAACACAAAGTTACTTGTTCTACTGCAATTACTTTATCTAAATGAGGTAGGCTACTTTGGCTTGACTTTTCTCACCAGACCAAATCAAATCAATGATTTTTAAGCATCCAAATGTGTTTTTGCTTAGAAAACAGGAGAAAGCAAAGTAAAAGATTTTTCTGAGCTACAGGAAGAAATTTTTGTCCATCAATTCATATTACTAGAAATCTTTGGGATTCAGGATTTAAAGGTAGAGGCAGAATGGGTGAAAATGTGGGTACTGAATTGCAAACTAACAGCATCCAAAGGGCTTTGTGGTGAAGGTGTTTTCAAATGCTACAGAATAATGCAAATCTCTAAATCTTTGAGCCAGAATTCCCTTAGAATTTAGAGTATGGATCAGGGCTTCCCAGGCTCCCAGGGCCAGACAGGTAGTGTCAGTGTGTGACAGAGCTGAGCATAGGTTTATAGAGAATCATGGTACACACTTTGACCAAATGCATTGAAACAAAAATTAAATGCTCCAGTGGCCAAACTGGAGTTCTAATTAATGACCCCTAGGCCATTAATGACCCACTCATTTTGCTACTTAGTGACCAACTCTTTAAAAGGTACAGAATTCAACTCCTCCTGAAGGCACTGGTTTCAGATTCTTTGGTCAGCTCTGGAGGCCTGAGAGGACCACTCTGTACATGTAAGCATACTACAAGGGAAAATAAATGTACTTATGAGAGGAGAAGAGATATGAGATTGTATTCATAATACAACCCAAGTGGAATGATGATAAAAATGAAGAGATTCTCCCTTTAGCTGCTTCAGTCTCAAGTTCTACAGCTTTGTGGTGTGATCTCATTGATGACTTTTTAAATGATTCAAGTATTTCTCTTATGTCCAATGGAACCAGCATCTTCTTCTCTTTGCTCTTTCTTTTTATTAAAAAATTTTTATTATGGGAAAAATTTGAACATACAAAAGAAGAGAGAATAGTATAATGAAGCCCTAGGTATTCATCACCCAGCTTCAATATTAGTAAGCTCACGGTCAATCTTGTTTCCTCTATATTCCTACTCGCTGACCTTGCCCTCTCCACCACCCCCATGTTTTGAAGCAAATTTCAGCCATCATGTCAACTTATTTGTAAATATGTATGTATCTCTAAAAGTTAGGTATTCTTTTTTAGAATTCCTAACCATAACGACAATACCATTCATTATTAGAAAAAAAAATCCCTTAATATCATTAAATATCCAATCAATGTTCACATTTCCTTGATTGTCACACTCTTTTTATTTTTTACAATTTGGTTCAACCCAGATACAAATAAGGTCCATACACTGCAATTGTTATGTCTATCATAAGTCTCTTTTAACCTAAATGTTCCTTTCCATCTCATTTTGCTCTCTTTTTCTTTTAATTTAGTTGTTAGGGAAACTGAATTTTCTGTTTTAAAGGGTTTTCCACTGTCTGGATTTTACGAATTGGATCACATGGCGTGATCTAATGAGTTCCTCTGTTCCTCTAAATTGCTAGTTAGATCTAGGCTTGATTCAGTTTTGACTTTTTTTTTTTTTAGCAAGACTGTTTCATTGGAGGAGTTCTGTACTTTCATCAGGAGATCCATGAAGTCCAGGTATCTCTCTTTGTAATGTAAACAGCATTGATAATAATTGTTTAGATCCATCAATTTATTTGTAGTTACCAAATATTGATTTCCTAATTCCATCATTTCTTCTTCACTTGGTATCTGGAATACTTCTATAAAGAAAAACTTTCCCCTCTACATCAATTGTTTTACTCTGAGGTGTATCTTTTTGTAGGAAAAGAACGTTAATTGCTTGATGCTTTCTTTGAATTTACCAGTCTTCAGAATAATGAACTGGTTTCCTAATTTTCCAAAAGTTACTACTGAGTTTCTTTTTTGCTGTTGTTATTTTTTCGCATCATTTAAGCTTATGGATTCAAACATATTTATGTGATAGCAAGCTATCAAAATTTATCCTTATCAATGGCCAAATTATCCCAATTTTGGATAGTGGGAGATTTTTCAATTTGGATCTTGAGTCCTTTTGACAAAATCCTGATAGTTCTTAATTGCCTCTTTGCTTTATAGTATAATAAGCTGTTTTAAGTTCACTTTATTGATCTGGAGTCAAGCCATTTCTTCAAGGAGAGTCCTTTTTGGAGAAACATTTAGAAACCATAGTCTGGATACTAGGGGTGCTCACTGCTACTGGATTGGTCATTGTTTCTATACTTTTCAGCAGATTGAGCCAGGAAATATTTACATTTTCAAAAGATAAAATTCATCATGATTGCATTCTGGTACTTACAATTCAAATTCAGGATTATGGGGTTTTTATTTAACCTCATTGTTTTTATGCCTGTAACCCTCTCCTATACTGAAAATCCCAGTTCTCAAAAATGTCAACATAAGCATTCATCTATTTATTCAAAAAATATTCATTTATTCCCACAATACACACAAAACCATCTAATAATAATAAAACCAACAATGCAAATAACAATATGATAACTGGATACACATAGTTTACAATATTTTTGCAGTTATTTTATCTTTAGGGCTTATCCTACTTAGGATGTAAAGTCAACTGATGTGTTTTAAAATATCTTAGAATAATTCCTCTGTATGTGGTTATGCCACCAACTGAGGTTCATTTACTTTACTTTTCTTTAGAATTTTAGAGAATTCTTTTCAAATTTAATTGTGGTTTATACTAGTATCTCCCCTTTATATTAAAGTTTATCTAGAAGCTGTTATTTCTCCTACTTAAATTTTGATTTAATATTTTACTTTCCTGAATATTGGATTCTGCTCTTTGTCTTGCTTTCTTTGACCACCATTAATTTTCTACACATCTTTGCTTCAAGTTGAAGACCTCCCCAGTTAAATCTACCCCAAATTATCACTAATACACTTTACGTGCACAGGAGACTTTTAATTAAGGATTATCTCTGGATAATGTGTAGGGCTGATAGGTAACCACTTAAAACTGAGTGTAAGCATTATACTCTAAAATTAGACAAAATCCCCCACAGGCCTTGGCTTGCTGCCATCTTTTTTCCTCCTGAGCCCCGTCTTCCATTTTCTGGCTTACACTGCAAACTCACAGCTATTCATTTATTCCCTCTGCCCTCACCCCAGGAGAAATATCTTTATTGGGATTAGCATCTGGAGAAAGAAAGTAGTATTATCTGATACATCCTAACAGGTTGAGGATGCATATAGGCAGACATATCCTTGTTAGCAGACCCTGAAGTAAGGATCAGCAATACAAGCCTGCTGGGAAAATAGTTTCCCCACCCCCCAAACCCTCTACTAAGCCACTATTAATAAAAATGGAATAATGTTCTTAATATACTTTTGTTACCTCAATTACTACCAATTACCAAAATGTGATATATCACATTTTATTAATTTTAAATTTGTCTTTCACATGTACCTCAAAAGTTCACCATTTTCAAAAGTTGCTGATTTTCTGAACCTGGCAGCTACAAGTTCAAATGAGAAGAGATAGGGTAATCTCACTAGCCCAGTGGCCTTTTTCCATTTTTCCTCATCAGTTAGGACCAGGTAATAGGCAGTGTCTCAGGCTTGGGGAGTAGGGTTATCTCCTTCAGCACAATAAAGCATCAGAAGAATGATGGAGAGCCAGCCTAGTGAGACACGTGGGCAGGAAGGCACAGCCCCATAGTTGGTGCAGGAAAAAAAGGAATGCTTGCTGGCTTGGGTGCCTTGGGTGTCTATGAACTTTCTCTGTCTTCTTCATCTTCTCTTCCAATCCTGGCCCTGATTCCAGGTATCTAGGAATTGACAGAGGCTTGCCAGGGCAGCTGGTGGGTATGGAGAGGAGTAGGGAGTAGTGGGTGTTCAGGGTGGAGGATTAGTAGCCTGGATACCCTGACTGCAGCCCAGAGCAAGGGGGATACTCAGGGGAAAACAGGATTTCCATGGGGGCAGGCTCTGGGGAGTATGTGTATGGGGGGATACAGGAGTAAAAGAATTGTGGCCTTCAGGAAATGCAGAGTTGGGGAAATACTGAGGACCCCACATGGCATGGCCCCATGGGATTCAGTGCCTCAGTGTTCCTGCTAAATCTGTGCCTGTAATCAATCCATCCTTATCTTCAGATCACTTTCTTAAACAGAGCAGTTCATCTCCCCTCTCCAACCCAAACCAAGCTCTAGACCCAGGTTTCTATATCCAAACACCCACTGAAGTATCCTAAAGCACAGGGCCATATATTAGGTCTCTATACTTTCATAGTTCAAAGCATTGACAGGAGCTTAAAAATCACATATTTCCTGGTTACCTGATCATGATCTAGTCTGTCTCTTCCTGCCCCTCCTTCCAGAGCCAGAACCCAGGGCTTGTGGGATTTTTTTCTTTCTCTTTTATTCAAGTTATAGAAGCATCAGTAAAAGTAGAAACCAATGTATAACCCAGAAAGTGTGACAATACCCCATATGACAAAAGTTGGACCCAGTGAATTTGTCCTCTTTCATTTCCTCTCTTAGTTCCTTCTCTGAAAAAGATGAGCTTTCTATGTCTGCCTGAAATAGTGGGTCACATAATAGCTGTCTTAGTCCTGTTCTAGTCTTTTCTCCTGCTCTAGTCTTTTCTCTCTCTCTTGCTGCTTCCTGCAAACCCTCAAGAACAAAGAGATCTCAGAGCCTTTAAGACTAGCAGTTTATCTCTCAGTTTGTAACCAAAAGGACACCACCACCAATAAAATCACCCCAAAATTAAATACAATGAAAAAATGTGTATTGGTAACCTAGATGCATGTATTTATATAGATAATTAAAACAATCAGATTTGTTCTCCTCTATGAAAAGTGTTACTATTTCTCTGAGGATCACATGGCTGAGCCCCACGGAGGAAGGCCTGCTTCATTCCGGGATGTTGGATAGGCAGGTGTTCCAGCCTGGACCCACTCTGTGTAGCCGTTGACCCGTCTTGCTATCCCTCCCATCATTTCTCAGCAGCCTGCAATCCCAGGCCAGTGAACACTCAGTCATGCCTTGGAACTGTTGGTATCAGAGAGACAGATGACCACAAGACAGATCCACAAGCACCAGCTGATGAACCCTGCAGGGCCCATGACTTCTCCCAATAGCCCATCGAGGTCCCACGGCACTGGGCCTTGTGGTCACAGTTCCTGCTCACTGCATCCTTTGAGTCTTCCTTGATGGGAATTGTTGCCTGACTGCAGGGGGAGGACTTTTGTCCACTTGAATCTCTTGAGATTCAGATCCTCATTGTACAATGCTTTCTCAAACCATCCTCCCCTCCCCTTCCCCCAGTTCCAGAAGAGGGCAGTTCCAAGAGGGCAGAGGAGGCACTGTTGGGTGGTGGGAGGGAGCGCATATGGAGAAGCCATCACCTGCAGTCCATCTTCTTTAGAACTCTCAGTCTGGCCAGTGAGAGTCAATCCGATATTGCACACCTGTTTTCCTCCCATCACTGTCATAATCTATTATCTCAAAAACTGTTGAGAAATGCCACTTTTGGAGACTGTGCTCAGGGATTGTGACCTTTGTTTCTCCTCCCAGATGATTGGGGACCACCCAGACATTTCAGTTCCCATGGTTTCTAGACTGATCATGATGATTGCCACCTTCGTCTTGAGCTCTTCTCTGCCTTTTCCTTCTTTCCTCAGAGCACCCACCTGTCTAGAGAACTTTCAGGCTGGGGTTCACCACACTCTGGATCTCTAAGTCCTGGTCAGAGTCTGGGCTCTGGGCTCCTGGGATTCCCGCAAGACCTCATATTTTACCTCTATAAGTTTTGTGCAATTCTAGTGACTATATTTTGGAAACCCATAATCAGAGTCAATATCTGATGTGTTTCAGTAGATATATGGGATCTGTAGAGTAGAATATTTCAAATGAATGCAGACCAGGAGAATCTGTGCCCTGTGATGACGCTGAGGTCACTGGCAATCTGGATGCTAATCACAAACTCAGCAACGGGGTCTCTGCCACCGTGACCACTCCTGATGTTTCTGAGAACCTAAAGTAGGCTGCCATTTCTGGACTTTGCACAGCTGCACATGGGCCATATGTCCCCAGGCAGGCTTTACTCTTTCTGTGACCACATACCTCACCCATAAAACAAAAGAGAGTTTTAGTAGAAAATCCCTAAGACATTTCCCAACTTAACAACTGTTATGATCTCTACTTTTGATTTATCTTTCCTCTTTCCCATATAGCCTTGAGAAATCCCAAGAATGAAGAAACTGGACCCTAGCTGATCACTGCAACTTACCAGAATATAAAGTGTTCCACTCTCTTCTCTCCTAAGCCAAATGCAGGAGATTTGCAAAAGCTCCGTTGGGGCAAACTGTCTCTGAATCGCTCATGATGTTTATTTATTTGCATTAAAAATTAGGACTACACTGCACTTATAGAAGTGATATTTACAGGTTTAGCATGGATCCTGACCATTAATGGAAAAATAAATTAAAATCCCTCTATCCTCAAGCTGAAGAATCTTGGCACATGTACAGGAAGACTAATGTTATTAATCAAGGTTTTAGAGGAGATACAGGAGACTGTGTCCTTGACATAACTGAGCTGAATGTATTTTATTGTGAAATTCCCAGGGAATTGACTTGCAAATCAGAGCTCAGAAGCCCACAATGGCAGACAACAGAGCTGTCTGGTGAGAAATTCTGGAGGATAAGAAGTGGGGGATGAGAGTTCTCCAGACATCAGTGCCCCAGGAGTTTCTATGAGCCATTTCTTCCATGAGATGTTCTTGCAGGCCTTCACTTGGTGGTGTCCTTATGAGAGGGTATCCTAAGCAGCCCAGGCTTCCTCCCATTCTACCAGATTTTCTGCTCTGGGAATACATGGGGGGCAGTGTAGAGTGAGGACCAGAGAGAAATCAACACTCCTGCCAGTGTAAAAAACTCTCAAGATTTGGCCCTGATTAAAAGCAGTGCACAGTTTTCCTTCCAGGCTGCTTTCTCTAGCAAAGAGGGGTAGAGTCCACACACACTTTCTTTCAACCCACATTTTTTGAGCTCCTACTCAGAACTGCCCTTGTTGTTGTCACAACCTGACGGGGCCACAGACCCATCAACAGAGAACTATAATAATGCAGTGTGGTTAGGGTGATGGCCAGTTAAACACATGGGGCTGTGGGAGCACAGAGTGAAGGCCTTGACCTTGCCTGGCTATTAGGAGAAATCTGGGCAGCCTCTTTTAGGGCAAACACTGGCTCAGTCTCTAAGGACAGTGTCTGTTTGAGAGAGAAAGAGCAAGACAAAGTGATCAAGAGGTCATTTAAAATTCTATCGTTCATAAATTTGTCCAAAGCTTTTGGAAGGCATTTCTATTTCCTGCCAGCACCACCTCTTGGGGGTGATGAATTCCAGTAAGTTCCAATCCGTTTATTACTCAGTGTGAGAGAAATTGCTTCCTTTTATGTCTGGAACTAAACCTGGATCACATTTCATAGGACATCTCCTAGTCACAGAGGTTTGGAATTTGGTGAGTCCCACAGCCCTCAAGGTTCCTGGTTCTCTGGATCCAAATCCCTTCCTTTCTCAACCTTCAGACTGAAGACCCTAACCTTTCAGCCTGTCTGATATTTTCATTTTATTTGTCCTTCCAGAAACTCTAATTGTCCTACTTTTCTGATTTGTGGTGGCCGGAATATCCCTCAACCATTATGTTTTACAGTAAAACAAAAATCGGCCTTGTGTAAAGAAAAAAAATTATTTTTGCTTTGTGTTTCTGATAATGCAACATGGTAACACAGGACACTGACTGAGAAACCCTCCCGGGGCAGGACCGCCTGCATCTGAAGCATCTTTATATCCCCAGGGTCTCACCCAGAGCCCATTGTATGATCAGGGCTGGATGGGTGTTTGCAGAGGAACCAAGTGATCCGAATGCTGGTAGGTCCCTGGTGTCCATCATTACTGAGAACCCAGAACCCTTTACATGACACTTAGAGTTCTGATTTTTTTATTATAATTTTTTTCCTAAGCTTCCTAACCTCTCACCAGAATCGTAGGTCCTTCCTCAGTGTCACCAGTTTTTACTACCTGGTAGATTTATCTATTTATAATGTTTTCTTTAACATTATTGTGTTCTTATGATTATAAAGTAGAAAGCATTCATGTAGAGCATTTGGAAAATACTGAAAGGATAAAGTAGAAATGTGAAATCATCTGCAATTTAAACAGCCCTCAATACATTTCTTCCCAGTTTTTTCTATGATACATATATATTTTTTTCTTTTTACAAAACTGGAATCTTCCTGAGTATTATGCACTGATTTTTCTCATGCAACACCACATCACGACCATTTTTACAAGTTGGGGAATATTCTTTGTAAACATCATTTTAAACAGCTGCTTAATAGTCTGTCAAATGCATATAAATTTGACTAGTTATTCTCCTTTGGCTAGGCCAATCTCTTCCAATGTTTTACTATCACAAATATTTGTTTCTATCTTTTACTTTTTATATTTCTACTACTTAAAGCCCATTTGAAAATCAACATATCAGTAGAAGAGTACATGTCTGTAATCTACTAGGAAGTATCCCTAAGCAGAAGAAACAGCTTAGACTTTTTTCTTTCCTGGTGAGGATTGCAATCAAAATCATTTGGAGATAATGATCTCAACCACCCAGAAAATATGTAAAGCTTTGTTTCTCTTGGAGTTTTCCTGAAGGTTAGGAAGACCTGTATCATCTACTAAACTCCTAGTATCTTTTCTCTGTCATTGTCCACTATGGGGTCTCTCAGATTGTGAGAGGTGATGGCAGGGTTTCCTTGGTTTATCTTGCTCCCTTTCTGAACAACCATCAGATTGCACCCACTCCTTTTGACTTCTTATGCCATCTCTTGCCTCCAGATGAACCTGAGAAAGTTAGGTTTCATGCATGAAGCCTAGGCCTTATTTCCTCCAACCCCTTGTTCCCGCCCACCTAGCTCTGAAACACGTACTTGTTTTTATACCATTCTCTGAAAATTCTTTCATGATTCCTTCACTCTTTTAAATAATATCTTTAAAAAAATTCCTAACATAACTAAAAGCAAAATTACACTGTTCCTTTAAACTGTTTCTGGCCCTAGTACTTTTATAACTTTTGTTTTCATTTCTAGCAGCTTTATTGAGCTACCCTTCATGCACATTTTTAACAAGTATAATTTGATAAGTTTTGATATATGTATACTCCTGTGAAATCATTACCATGAAAAAAATAATGAACATATCCATCACCCCCAAAAGTTTCCCAAAAGGGTTGTAAATCTATTCCTCTACCCACCCTTACCTACTCCCATTGTCCCCAGGTAACCACTGATGTGCTTGATATTGTTATAGATTAATTTTTAGTTTCTAAAATTTAGGTGAATAGAATCAAGAGCATGTGTTCTTTTTTGACTCTTTAACTCAGCTTTGTTATTTCAAAATTCATCCATATTGTGAGTATCAATAATTTGTTCCTTCTCATTGTTGAGTAGTATTTTATGGATGTCCCACAATTTGTTTATCCATTTGCCCATTGATGGACATTTGGATTATTTCCAATTTCTGGCTTTTACAAATAAAATTGCTATGAACATTTGGTTACAGGTTTGTGTATGGACACGTTTCATATGTTTTCATTTTTCTTGGGTAAGTACCTAGGAAAAGAATGACTAGATAGTATATATTTAAATTTTGAAATCCTAGACTGTTTTCCGAAGTGGTTGTACCATATTACATTCCCATCTGCAATGTAAGAGAGTTCTATGTGCTCCAGATCCTCATCACCACTTGGTATGGTCAGTGTTCCTAATTTCAACCATTCTAATAGGTGTGTAGAAGTATCTTATTGTAGTTTACATATACATTTTTCTAATGAGAGATGATGTTGAGCATCTTTTCTGTTGCTTACTTGTTATCTGTATATCTTCATTGTTGAAGTGTCTTTTCAAACCTTTTGGACATTTAAAAAAATGTTTTTTTCTTATTATTGAGTTTTGAGAGCTCTTTATATATTCTGGGTATACTTTGCAAAGATTTTCTACCAGTCTGTCCCTTGCCTTTTGATTCTCTTAACAGTGTACTTTGAAGAATAAGTATCAATTTTGATGAAATAAAATTAATCAGTTTTTTCTTTTATGGATTGGGCTTTTGTTGTCATGTTTAAGAAAACATTGACCAATCCAAAGTCACAAAGATTTTCTCCTATGTTTTATTACAAAAAATTTATAGTTTTACATTTTAAATTTAAGTCTATGATCCATTTTGAGTTCATTTTTGTATATGGTGCTTTTTTTTTGGCATATAGATATCCAATTGTTCTAATACCATTTTGGAAAGACTATTCTCTCCCCATTGCATTGCTCTTGTACCTTGGTTGAAAATCAATTGTCCATATATGTGATATATGGGTGGGTATATTTTTGGACTCTATATTGTGTTCCATTGATATTGCCTACCTTGAGGCCAATATCACACTTTCTTGATTACTGTAGCTTTATATAAGTGTTGAAATGAGGTAGTTTTAGTTCTCTATTCTTTTACAAAGTTGTTTTAGTTATTTTTCATCCTTTGTGTTTTCATATGATTTTCCCCACCTTATCTAGGTATAGTTGACAAACAAAAATTACATGTATTTAGGGTATAAAACATGATGATTTAATGTACATGTACACTATGAAATGATTACCTCAATAAGTTTAATTAACACATCCAACACCTCACTTTTTGTGGTGAGAACACTTAAGATCTACAGTCTTATCAAAATTAAAGTATAAGATACAGTATTATTAACTGTATTAATCATAGTCACCGTGATGTACATTAGATTCCAAGACCTTATTCATCTTATAACTGAAAATTTGTATTCTTTGACGAATATCTCCACATTTCCCCTACCCTCCAGCCCCTGGCAACCATTGTCCTACTCTCAGTTCTATGAATTTGACTTTCAAATTCCACATATGAGTCATACAATAATTGTCTTTTGTATGAAGTTTATTTCACTTAGCGTAGTGTCCTCCAGGCTCATTCATGTTGTTGCAAATGGCAGGATTTCCTTCTTTTTTATGTCTTTTTCCTTCTTTTTTATGTCTTTTTTTTTTATGGCATTTTTAATGATACTTTGTTATGTATGTACATATATATTCATTTATGTATATATATAAAAGCATATATATGACATTTCATTTATATGTATTTTATTTATATATAATTGTTCATACATAATACATATCTCTGAAATATTGATTTCATTTCCTCTGGGTATATATTCAGAAGTAGAATTGCTATATTATATGGTAGTTCTATTTTTAATTTTCTGAGGGTCCACCATACTGTTTTCTATAATAGATGTACCAATATGCATTCCCACCAACAGTATTCAAGAGTTCCCTTTTCTCCACACTTTCAACAACACTTGATATCCCTTGTCATTTTGATAATAGCCAAACTAATAGGTGTAAGGTAATGTTTCATTGTGGTTTTATTTGTGGTTCCCTGATGATTAGTGCTGTTGAGCATCTTTTCATATATCTGTTGGCTATTTGTAAATCTTCTTTGCAAAAATGTCTGTTCAGATCCTTTGCCCATTTTAATTAGATTTTGTTCATTTTTGCTACTGTTCACAGAGATAGAAAAAACATCCCTAAAATTCATATGGAACCACAAAAGACTCTGAATAGCGAAAGCAATCTTGAGAAAGAAGAACAAAGCTGGAGTCATCCCACGTCCTGATTTAAAACTATATTACAAAGCTATATTAATCAAAACAGTATGGTACTGGCATAAAAACAGACACATAGACAAATGGAACAGAATCAAGAGTCCAGAAATAAACCCATGCATATGTACTCAACTAATCTTTGACAAGGATGCCAAGAATACACAATGGGGAAAAGACACTCTCTTCAATGAGTGGTGTTGAGAAAACTGTATATACATGTGCAAAAGAATGAAATTGGACCCTAATCTTATACCACACACAACAATTTATTTGAAATGGATTAAAAACTTAAATATAAGACATGAAACCATTAAACTCCTTTAAGAAAACATAGGGAAAAATCTCCTTGACAATGATTTTTTTGGATATGACACCAAAACACAGGCAGCAAAACCAAAAATAAACAAATGGGACTACATCAAACTAAAACGCTTCTGTAGATCAAAGGAAACAATCAACAAAATGAAAAGACAATTTCCAGAATGGGAGAAAAATATTTGTAAACTATTTATCTGATAAGGGGCTAATATCATATGATTTTTATAATCAGTTTCTCAATTTCTATAATTATGTTGAATCTTTAGGTCACTTTGGGAGATTTAACATCCTAACAATATTGATTCTTCTGATTCATGAACACAGAAGCACCCTATTTATTTAGTCAGCTTTAATTTCTCTCAGCAATGCTTTTTAGTTTTAATGGTATAGGTTTTTCACATCTTGTGAGATGTATCCCTAAGTAGTTAATTTTTTTGCTATTCTAAATTGTATTGATTTTTAAATTTCAATTTCCAGTTGTTTGATGCTAGTATATAGAAATACATTTGATTTTTTATATTAGTCAAATCTTGAAAATTTTCTAAACTCACTCATTAGTTCTAATAGCTTTTTCTGTAGATTTCATTGAATTTTGTACATAGTTGGTCACTTTATCTGTGAATAAATACACTCAATTCTTCTTTTCCCATCCAGATGACATGTTTCTTCTTCTTGCCTTATTCAACTGTCTAGAAGTATAGGAAAATTTTAAACAGATGAGGTGAGACTGGATAGATTGTATTATTCTTTTCTTTTTTTTCGGTACGCGGGCCTCTCACTGTTGTGGCCTCTCCCATTGCAGAGCAGAGGCTCCGGACACGCAGGCTCAACGGCCATGGCTCACAGGTCCAGCCACTCCGCAGCATGTGGGATCCTCCTGGACAGGGGCATGAACCTGTGTTCCCTGCATTGGCAGGTGGACTCTCAACCACTGTGCCACCAGGGAAGCCCTTATTTTAATTTTAATTTTATTTTATTTTTATTCTTGATATTAGTCAAAAAGTATTCAGTCTTTCAGAATTAAGTATGGTATTAGTTGTAGATTTTCCAAATTTGCCATTTATCATATTGAAGAAGTTCTTTTCTATTCTTAGTTTGCTGAGAATTTTTAATCAAAAAAAGATGTGTTGATTTTGTCAAATGCTTTTTCTGAATCAATTGAAATTGATCACATATTTTTTTTTTCTTTTTGGTTTGATTTCTCTCTCTCCCTCTTTTTTACTGATTAGTCTGCCTAGGCCTTGTAGGTCTTCTCAAAGTGTCAGCTTTTAGTTTCATTGATATTTTCTATGCTGTTTGTTTTGTTTTCTTTTACACTGATATGTTCTCTGAGCATTATTATATCTTTCTTCTGTTTACATTGGGTTTTATGTCTTTATCATTTTTTTTTTTTAGCTTCTCATAGCAGAAGCTGAGGTCACTGACTGAGACATTTCTTTTCTACTATAGGCATTTGGTGCTGTAAATTTCCCCTGAAGTACAAATTTAGCAGCATCCTGCAAATTTTGATATGCTGTATTTTCATTTACTTTCAGTTCAAAATATTTTCTAATTATACTTTTGAAGTATTTTTTGACCCATAGGTTATTTGGAGATATGTTGTTTATTTTTCAAATATTTGGTAATTTTTCAGAGATCTTTCTGTTATTGATTTATAATTTAACACAATTTTGGCCAGAAAATGTACATTGTATGAATTAATTTTTTAAATTTTGAGATATTTAAAAATTTTAAATTTAAGACATTTTATACTTCAGAGATAATTTGAGACTTGTTTTATTTATAGGGTTCATGTACACTTGAAAAGAATGTGTATTCTGTCTGCTGTTGAATAGGGAGTATTCCACAAATGCCAGTTAGGTCAAGTTGGTTGATAGTGTCGTTCAAGTTTTGTATACCTTACTGATTTTCTGTCTCCTTGTTCTATCAATTATTGAGAGAGAGATATTAAAATCTGCAACGATAAATTGTGACATTTTCTCCCGCATTTCTATCAGTTTTTGCTTCCTGTTTTTTGATGTTCTGTTGCTTGGAACATGAACATTCAGGATTATTATGTCCTCTTGATGAATTGAGCTGTTTATCACTATGAAATAAACTTCTTTATCCTTTGTTGGGTGCTGAATATTTTTGTATTTCTATAAACGTTCTTGAATTTTGTTCTGGGATGCAATTATGCAACTGGAAAACAGTTGGATCCTTTAGGTTCTTGTTTTTCATATTTGTTAAGTGAGACCAAAGCTGCATTTAGTCTAGGGCTAACTGTTCCCGACGACCAAGGCAAGCTTTTTGTGAGAACTCTATCTCACACTCTGTGAATAAGGAGGTTTTCCAGTTTCGCTGGTGAAAACAGGCACTGTCCCTAGCCCTGTGTGAACACCAGACACTGTTATCTCTAATCCTTTCTGGTGGTTCTCTTCCCAGGTTTGGGCAGGTGCTGTGTTGAATACTTAAGCAGGATCCTTGTCCACCCCCCTGGGTTTTCTTTCTGTTTAGCCTTCTTCTCTCTGTCCTGTGAACTCTAGCTGCCTCCATTCCCCCCAGCTCTCAGCTTTGCTCCCTAAACTCAGGAAGCTAACTGGACTTTGCCTGGTTCTCTCTTCTTACTCTATAGTCTGGAAACATTCTCCAGGCAGTAAGCTGGGGCAGTTGCAAAACTCACCTTATCTCTTTCCTGTCTCTCAACCATCCTACCTTGATATCCAATGTCTTGAAAACAGCTCTCACTTTCTAAAATAATTTGGTTATTTCAGACAGGAGGTTTAATCCAACCCCTGTTATTCCATCTTGCCAGAAGTGGAAGAACTATAAATATTTTTTGATATAACTTAATTTTGCCAGCCTGTTACCAGATAAAATAAGTTTTCTAGAATAAAAATTTTAAAAATATAGTAAGATGATCCTCAACAAGGTTTTATTTTTATTTATTCATTGAGGAATAAGTCACATATTATAAAATGCACATATTTTAAGTGACCATTTTAATGAGTTTTGACCCCTTACCTGTTTGACCCCATTCAAGATATAGAACATTTCTATCACTCCATAAAATTTCTTTCAATGAGGTTTTAATTGCATTTAGGAGATGTCAGTTGAACTGTATGCATTGCCCTTTGAGCTAAGAAAAGGAGCCCATCAACTGGACTGCCGCTCTCTCACTTTTTTTTTTTTTAAGATCTTTACTGGAGTATAATTGATTTACAATGGTGTGTTAGTTTCTGCTTTATAAAAAAGTGAATCAGTTATACATACACATATGTCCCCATATCTCTTGCGTCTCCCTCCCTCCCACCCTCTGTATCCCACCCCTCTAGGTGGTCACAAAGCACCAAGCTGATCTCCCTGTGCAATGTGGCTGCTTCCCACTAGCTATCTATTTTACATTTGGTAGTGTATATATGTCCATGCCACTCTCTCACTTTGTCACAGCTTACCCTTACCCTTCCCTGTATCCTCAAGTCCATTCTCTAGTAGGTCTGTGTTTTTATTCCCGTCTTACCCCTAGGTTCTTCATGACCATTTCTTTTTTACTTTTTAGATTCCATATATATGTGTTAGCATACGGTATTTGTTTTTCTCTTTCTGACTTACTTCACTCTGTATGACAGACTCTAGGTCCATCCACCTCACTACAAATAACTCAATTTCATTTCCTTTTATGGCTGAGTAATATTCCATTGTATATATGTGCCACATCTTCTTTATCCATTCATCTGTCAATGGACACTTCGGTTGCTTCCATGTCCTGGCTATTGTAAATAGAGCTGCAACGAACATTTTGGTACATTACTGTCTTTGAATTACGGTTTTCTCAGGGTATATGTCCAGTAGTGGGATTGCTGGGTCGTATGATAGTTCTGTTTTTAGTTTTTTGAGGAACCTCCATACTGTTCTCCATAGTGGCTGTATCAATTTACATTCTCACCAACAGTGCAAGAGGGTTCCCTTTTCTCCACACCCTCTCCAGCATTTATTGTTTCCAGATTTTTTGATAATGGCCATTCTGACCAGTGTGAGAAGATATTGCATTGTAGTTTTGATTTGCATTTCTCTAATGATTAGTCATGTTGAATATTCTTTCATGTGTTTGTTGTCAATCTGTGTATCTTCTTTGGAGAAATGTCTATTTAGGTCTTCTGCCCATTTTTGGATTGAGTTTTTTCTTTTTTTGATATTGAGCTGCATGAGCTACTTGTAAATTTTGGAGATTAATCCTCTGTCAGTTGCTTCATTTGCAAATATTTTCTCCCATTCTGAGGGTTGTCTTTTCGTCTTGTTTATGGTTTCCTTTGCTGTGCAAAAGCTTTGAAGTTTCATTAGGTCCCATTTGTTTATTTTTGTTTTTATTTCCATTTCTCTAGGAGGTGGGTCAAAAAGGATCTTGCTGTGATTTATGTCATAGAGTGTTCTGCCTATGTTTTCCTCTAAGAGTTTGATAGTGTCTGGCCTTACATTTAGGTCTTTAATCCATTTTGAGTTTATTTTTGTGTATGGTGTTAGGGAGTGATCTAATTTCATTCTTTTACATGTAGCTGTCCAATTTTCCCTGAACCACTTATTGAAGAGGCTGTCTCTTTTCCAGTGTATATTCTTGCCTCTTTTTTATCAAAGATAAGGTGACCATATGTGCATGGGTTTATCTCTGGGCTTTCTATCCTGTTCCATTGATCTATATTTCTGTTTTTGTGCCAGTACCATATTGTCTTGATTACTGTAACTTTGTAGTATAGTCTGAAGTCAGGGAGGCTGATTCCTCCAGCTCCATTTTTCTTTCTCAAGATTGTTTTGGCTATTTGGGGTCTTTTGTGTTTCCATACAAATTGTGAAACTTTTTGTTCTAGTTCTGTGAAAAATGCCAGTGGTAGTTTGATAGAGATTGCATTGCATCTGTAGATTGCTTTGGATAGTATAGTCATTTCCACAATGTTGATTCTTCCAATCCAAGACCATGGTATATCTCTCCATCTATTTGTATCATATTCAATTCTTTCATCCATGTCTTATAATTTTTTGGGGGGGTACGCAGGCCTCTCACTGTTGTGGCCTCTCCCCTTGTGGAGTACAGGCTCCAGACGTGCGAGCTCAGCAGCCATGGATGATGGGCCTAGCCGCTCCGTGGCATGTGGGATCTTCCCAGACTGGGGCACAAACCCGTGTCCCTTGCATTGGCAGGTGGACTCTCAACCACTGTGCCACCAGGGAAGCCCTGCATACAGGTCTTTTGTCTCCTTAGGTAGGTCTGTTCCTATGTATTTTATTCTTCTTGTTGCAATGGTAAATGGGAGTGTTTTCTTAATTTCACTCTCAGATTTTTCATCATTAGTGTATAGGAATGCAAGAGATTTCTGTACATTAATTTTGTATCCTGCTACTTTACCAAGTTCATTGATTAGCTCTAGTAGTCTTCTGGTAGCATCTTTAGGATTCTCTATGTATAGTATCATGTCATCTGCAAACAGTGACAGCTTTACTTCTACTATTCCTACTTGGATTCCTTTTGTTTCTTAACTTACTGTGTTTGGGGTCTCCTTTTCACAGGCTGCATGTTTGTAGCTCCCGTTGTTTTTGGTGTCTGTCCCCAGTGTCTAAGGTTTGTTCAGTGGGCTGTGTAGGCTTCCTGGTGGAGGGGACTGATGCCTGTTTTCTGGTGGATGAGGCTGGATCTTCTCTTTCTGGTGGGCAGGTCCACGTCTGGTGGTGTATTTTGGGGTGTCTGTGGCCTTATTATGATTTTAGGCAACCTCTCTGCTAATGGATGGGCTTGTGTTCCTGTCTTGCTAGTTGTTTAGCATAGGGTGTTCAGCACTGTAGCTTGCTGGTCGTTGAGTGGAGCTGGGTCTTGGCATTGAGATGGAGATCTCTGGGAGATTTTCGCCATTTGATATTACGTGGAGCTGGGAGGTCTATTGTGGACCAGTGTCCTGTACTTGGCTCTCCTACCTCAAAGGCACAGCCCTGAAGCCTGGCTGGAGCACCAAGAGCCTGTCATCCACACGGCTCAGAATAAAAGGGAGAAAAGAAAGAAAGAAAGAAAGAAGATAAAATAATATAAAATAAAGTTATTAAAATAAAAAATAGTTATTAAAAAAAATTTTTTAAACCCCCTCTTGTTTTGACTCTAGATCCTACTTCACTGTGTTACCTGCTTTGCCCAGGTAGACAGACCCACACTTGCTGCTTCACAGAATGAATCATTGGACCTTAAGACCTGGGTGATTTTGCAGTCAGGGGCATTCACCCATCAATGAGATGAGGAATTATTTTGGGAACTCAGCACTTCCCCTTGACAGTCATGGTATACCTTAGGCTATAATGCAGTTTCCATCTTGGACCCCTTGGGAAACTTCATTTCTGAGATTTTTGAGGTAAATTTTTACACAGCATTATTGCCACAATAACTAATTGATACACGATGCTTGATAAGTAATGTTGAACTGCTTTCCAAAAATGTTGTACTTATAATTATACTGGACCAAGGTTGGCAAACTGAATATTATTTTTATTTAAGTTATTTTTTTCTATTTTACTGAGATGTAATTGCTATACATCACTGTATAAATTTACAGTGTACAGCATAATGTATTTCTATTTTTAACTTCTGAAATTTTAATAGGCTTAATCATATTTTTGTTACTGTTTTGTTTTTAAGAAACATTCCTGAACTTCCCAGGAACCTGTGAGTCATGCTGGCAGGTAGCATTAATAGGTCTCATTTCCCTTCTGGTGGGTGCACCAGGGGGAACCCTGCATGGCAGCTGGTTGTAGAAGAAACCAAAAATTGAAGTTGACAGCAAATCATAAAACCTCTGGGATGGTGTCCTATTTAAATATATCACCTTGTTTCCAAACATTCATTTATTTCCTTTCTGACTCTTAATCCTCCATGTGCAATCTTGTATTTTCAGTTTCAGTTTTCTCCTGTTTACCCTATGCTGGGCACTGTGCTAGCCATATTAGGCACTGAATCCCATAAGAGCAGAGTTGCCTCTTCTCATTGTTACAACCCTCTTCTCGTTGTTGTCTGGCTGCCATCTGCCCCATTGTCAGCCAGCTCAGAATCCATATCCTGGCCCTGGGCACTGTGTTGCTTCCTGCATCCTTCCTAGCCTACTAGGGACCTGAGGGCTCTTATTCAAACTCACCTCACTCGGCATATTGAAACACAGGAGCAGCAGCAAGTAAGTCTTGCTGCCAGTGAGTGAGGCTGGATGAAGGGGGTAACTCACCTTTCCTCATCTCTGGACTCAGATCCTACACCTTAATTTGTTCTAATTGGTAAGGCTGGCTATTTTTCTATATTTTTATTTACTAGCTAAGTTTCTCCTTATATGCATTTTCTGTTCCTATCCTTTGTCTACTTATCTACTGAGGTTTTGATTTAAAAAAATCAATTTATATGCATTCTTTATGGAGCAGAGGTATTAAACCCTTTCTGTAATGTTTGTAGCAAAATTCTTTCTTTGCCCAATATTTGTTTCCTTGGCTTTTGCTATACAGAAGATATGATTTCTGAGTGTAAATTTTATACCCATAAATAAGAAGGGGCCTATTTAAATGTGTGTACCTTTCTCTTATCTTTACATAGCCTATAATATGTTTTCTCAGGCAGTTTAAGTCTTATTCTGGAATGCTCAGATTAGTGGCCAGGGATGTTTTCAGAAGGAGGGAGAAATTGCATCCTTCTGTGACAGGAATGGCTAATGACATTTTCTCTCTGATGAGCCTCATGAGCCACTCTTCATTTATGCATTCTAAAATATTTATTGAGCATCTACTCTATGCCAGGCACGACCACTTAGGACATTCTGGGCCCTGGTTTAATCGTCACTGAGATTTAATTGAGGTTTGATGAGATGGATGAACTATACACCATATCAATAAAGTTGAGTATTACGTTAATCACATTCTTAAGAGTTATTGACTTTAGGGTCTAGGGAGACAGTTTTTTAGTGAGCAAGGCAGATATAGTCCCTGCTCTCCAGAGGGTCACAGAAGATTGGCGAAGGCAGACAAGTAAAAGACAATTACAGTGAATTGAGGCGGGAGCCATGATGGAGGACATGGGGTGGGGGCTAGGGGCTTGGCAAATATACAGCAGGGTGCCTAGCCCAGATTTGAGGGACCAGGGGAAACTTCTTGGAGATGGTGATGCTCCATCTGAGATGTGGAGGATGAGTAAGAATGGCTTACAGAAGAAGGTTGGAGGTGAAAGTATTTTTGCAAAGGCAGCTCAAAGCAGTCCTGGGGTGAGAGAGGAAACATGTGCCTTTGAGCATCCAAGGTGCTGAAGACTGTCTCCTACAGGTAGTGGTTGAGAATGGGTCAGATAGTATCATTGTTATTCCTTGCAGTATGTGACCCCCTTTCTTTTAATCTTTACCCCTTTGTAAAATATACCACCATGATCACTTACCACTGCAAAGGATGTTGGCTTGAAAATCAAGACGCTTGGTTTCCACTTCTAGCTCTGCTATGAGAGAGTCAGGTGACATTGGTGAGTTTAAGGTCCCACCTTGGGTTTCTGTCTCCTGTCCCATGAAATCAGGGACCAGACAGAATTACGTCCCAGCAAAACATACTGTGGGTGCCGCTACCGTCTTTGAGATATGGCCGCTGAGTGGCCTTCGGTCCTCTCTTCTTTGCATCCATCATGTCTGTGTCTAATGCTCAAGGGAGGCTCCTAACCCTGAGAACACTCTCAAGGAGCTAGAGTCCAAGAAGAGGTTTTCTTCCTAAACCCAGTGAATCAAATGCCCTGGCTGGAATCAGACCAGCAGTCTCTACGTCCAACTCCATCAAGTATTGCCCTGTGGGCTGTCGGTTTCCACACAGGAGTCAGGATGATGAGGAAGAGCTCCTGGGAGGTGGACAGAACTGCTTTGGGGATTTTCCAGGCAGTGCCTAGTACATTATGGGTCCTCGGTTAATATTCATTGAAGTTTCATTGAGGTTTGATGAGATGGATGAATCATACAATATGTCAATAAAGTTAAGTATTACCCTAACCACATTCTTAAAGTTATTAAAAATGTCAAGAGCAGGTGATTTATTTCCTCATTCTATGGAAATACTGCAAAGACAGTGCGTATAAAAATGTTCAGGGCTTAAATGATAATGATTTATCTTTTTGGCCCCACCTCAAACTTACTGTCAGTGACTATTTCTGATGTTGCCTGCCTCTTCAAGGTCTTTGGCCTCTTGGACACCATTTTTGGCCCTAAGAGTGATGGGAGATTGCAGTATACGCTTGAGATTCAGGAGCTGATGCAAATTCCCTCCCCAGCTGTCTCCCGTCTGGATGATGCGAGGAAGCTGCCTCAGTGTGACCTTTCACCTTTGACATCTTGGCCCCCGAGTGCATACTAGGGGCTTCAGCAGGGGGATAACAAAGCTTGGGCCTGGAGCTGAGACCTGAAAATTGTGGTTCCTTTTTTGACATGGCGTGTCTCCTGAGAGAATTGTAAGCGATTGCAACTGTGGGAGCTCAGGAAGGAGTGGGAATTAGAGTTATTTGCTTTGGGAGTATGTGTTCACGTTGCATCATTTGCACCTGACTTGCAGCACAGCCTGCTGTGGAGTAAGGCTGGCTTTAGGATTTTGCTTCCTGGGTCTCAGCCGTAGCTTCTCCAGGGCGTGGGGGGACCCAGAGCCTCAGGGTGGGTGCTCTCGCTTTTAAGACTGCACATTCCACAGGGCAGGTCTGCACAAACAGCTCTGCACAGCCACGTCCAAGCACCCTGCACAGAGACGTGCTTGGTAAAAAATGATCTTGAAGCTTTGTAATAACTATGTGATTAAAAGCCACGTGAAAAATGATAACACTTAGCACAAAAGCCAACCCTGCAAGCTAACGTGCTGCTTTGGCAAAGCTCCTATCCCCCAACCCCCTTCCAAGCTGCTCTCAGGTGCCCACCCTCTCAGAAGCTCCCCTCTAGACACGCTGAAGCAGGGGGGACGGTGGGGGGCTTTGTGTGGGAGAACCCCCTGTGCGCCTTCCTCCAGCCCTGCTTCCCCAGGACCATCCCAGCACTCCGTACCGTTCTCAGCCTCTGGGGGGCACCAGAGCTTGCACATAGCAAGGTGGATGCTTCTTGAGACAAAAGAGGAGGATTTTGGCTGCCAATTTGTCTCAACATCGTGTAAGGTCTGTGTTGAGGCAGAGGAGGCCATATACCCGAATCAGGGCGCACATTGTTCTGGCTGCTGTGATACTGCGGGCTGGGGCCTGATAAGTGGTCCACGCCCTGAGGTGATGGGAAACCAGATTCTGGTGCCTGAGACAGATTCTGCATGAGTCCAGCCTGTGGGGGCTGGTGGCGGGGAGAACAGATCCCTGGAGTAAGGCCTTGCAGGACAGGAGGCTTCCTTCACCCCTGCTCCACATGCCGCCAGGGAGTGGCGTTCATCAGAGAAACAAAAGGTGCCAGAGACACAAGGCAAGTGAGGCTGACAGGGGGAAATGGCAGAAGGAAAGGGACAGGAAGAGAGAAAGAGAGAGAACAAGAGCTGGGGGAAAAATCGTGAAGGAGATGGAGGAAAGCTAACATATGGTGATTGTTCTAACCAGTGTTATGGGCTTTGGAGCAAAACAATTTGTAAGAAGCAAACTTCCCAATTGTGAGTACTTAATAAAGAAGAAAACAGAAGGATTGATAATGGGAATTAGGCTAATGAATAAACAAGCTGCTTAAAAAATGGGCTCCTCTCGCAGTCCATTATTTTTAACTTAGTGGCAATTTGCATACTAGTTAATTTGCATATATTAAATACTGTTCCCCTTCTCCTCCGTCCCACCTCCTCCACTTCAGACTAACATTTCATTATGGTGCTGCTGGGCCCGAGGACTCGGAGGCTATGGAGAGTTTATTAATTTATCCAACACATGCTGTGTACATTTTTATCACTTGCTGCACAGTGAACCTGGTATCTTTGAAGTCATTAACAACATGAGGGGTGTTCTGCTTGAGGTATTCAAAAGGGAGCGAGAAAAGCCAGGCTGCAAAAATGTACCCCAAACCAAGGAGAGATCATGTTTGGAATATGTTCTGTCTAGGAAGACAAAAATGAGCAATGGATGACTCTCTCATCTGCGTCAGAGAAACTCTGCTTTGTTTAATTTTTTTTTTTGAATTTCAAAGTGAAATAGAACTGGTTCCCAGTGGGGCACAGATGTCCAGAAAGAACTAGTCACATGTGACTTTTCTCCTGCTGCTGCCCATGGTGGTGGAAAGCAGAGAAGAGCATGGCTCCTTGGGAGCCTCTGTTACTGTTGATGGGGATGATGAACCAGGAGACAATGACTGTGGGCCCTTCCTCTGCATCGCCTTCTCCCAGGGAGCCCTCCCTCTACTGCCCCATCCCCTTGTGACTTCTAACTGGTGGGAACTTCTAGCTCGAGCTTCTAGTGGCTTAGTTAGTTGCTCTGTAGTGGGTCGTGGCACCACCCATGGGACTAGGAGAAAGCCACCATGCCTACAAGGGGGCTTTTAAAAAGTGTCTGGGGATTCCCTGGTGGCAGAGTGGTTGAGGGTCTGCCTGCCGATGCAGGGGACACAGTTTCGTGCTCTGGTCCAGGAAGATCCCACATGCTGCGGAGCGGCTGGGCCCACCACCTGCATCAATCCTATTGTCATTTTCCAATGCCATCCTATCAGTTTGGCTGTTAGACCCCCTTTCTATTGTCCCAGATGCTTAAGCTGAAGAGAAGCCTGTGTATTTGCTGAGAGCGTGTAGAGTTTTCCCCAGGTGCTGACGCAAATTTAAATTAAATTAACTAATTTGTTTGATCATTCATTCATCAAATATTTATTGAATGCCTACTATGTGCCAGACATTCTAGGCACTGGGGGCAGAGATAGGCAATAAACATATAATGATACTAGCCAAGAGTTATAAATACTAAAAAGAAGGATAAGGGAAATGATGGGTTAGCAAGTGGCATAAGGGAGGGGCATTAGCTAGGGTCATCAGGGATGCCCTCCTTAAAGGGGTGGTCTTTGAGCTATGACTAGAGGGATGCAGAATTCATTCAGGGTCTCACAGCCATCTCTGTGCTTGGTCCTAGATGGTTTCTGGCCTAGAGACTTTGCACTTGGCTAAAATAATCTGCTCATCCCAATGTGCTTGCCACCACTTGTTCCCAAGGTGTGGCCTAGCCTGCAGTACTGGACTTGGTAAAGCAGCAGCCCTGGGAACTCTCACACCATTCAGGTGATCTGTTGTGCGGTTTCAGATCCTGTCTCCAGGAAAAAACCCTTTGGAGGAGACAGTGGTGAAACACGTCAGGCACCCCGGGTTTGAATCTTACAAGTTTTGTGACTTTGGGTAAGTGACATAACTTCCTTGCACTTTAATTTCCCAATCTGCAAAGTGGGTATAATAAATGTAAGAAGCTTGACATGTAATGAAGATTCAGTAAATGTGCCCAAGTTTTATTGCCCAGAAAATACAGACTTTCCTCACTCCATTATCCCAGAGAATAAGGATTAGTCCATGAATGGAAAGTGTGGAGAATTTTTATGTGAGGTACTAAACATATAGAGACTAGAAAATCATCCCAGAGTAGGCTCTAAGTCCCTTATGGCTTGTAGTTTCTAAGCCCTTATGGCTTGAGTCAAGGAATTAGGCAGCCTCAGGTATGAAACCCAGTTCTACTAACTTACTAACAAAATTATCCCTAAGCAAGTTACTTACTCTGATTATGACTCATTTTGCTCATTTGTAATATGGGGCTAATAATAATGTCTACCTTATAGGCCTGTTATAAGGATTAATGAGACAATGTCTATAAAGTGTGTAACATATAAATGTTAGCTGCTATATCTAATATTATTTCACTGACCTGGTCTGTGGCAATAAGTAGTTTGATCCTCTTAATTAACCAGATATTGCTACATTCTTCACATATTGTATTGACTTTCTTTTTGGCCAAATTATTCTCAAACTAACTGCCCCACTGCCACTTCAGTGTAATTTTCTCCATCACCAATGCTTTTATCCCAGTCGAAGTCACCATCATTCCTCCCTGGGACAAGTGTGATGGCTGTGACTCGTCTGGTACTTTTACTTCTGCCCTCTTCTAAGCCTTTCATCACATGGCAGGTGGATGTGTAGAATAGATATCAGCTATCAACTGGTTTCCATTCATCCTGAAAATAAAATTCAAATTCCTTACTTGGTCCTGTAAGGCTTTAATTGACCTGTCTCTTGCTTCTGTCTCCAACCTTAGCTGCCCTCACTTTCCTCTGTGTCTGCTATACTCCAGCCACACTGGCCTTCTCTCTGCTCCTAAACATGTCAAGCTCATTCGTGCCTTAAGGTCTTCGGGCATGTCATTTCTTCTGCCTGAAATGCCCCTTCCTCTGTGCTTTGCTTGGCTGGTATATCAGTGAGGGATTTCATTTGACCCTGCATAACAGAAAATTCTGATATAGTGACTTCAGTACATATAAGGGTTTTTGTTTGTTTGTTTCTTTGTCTTGTCATTCAATTAGAAGTCTGGAAAAAGGTAGCATTGGTCATGGCTCAGCAACATCATAGACAAGGTTCCTGAGGTTCTCTGTTTTGGCTTTTTCCTCATGGTTGCAAGATGGCTGCCATAGCACCAGGCATCCTATCCATATTTCAGATAAGAAGAAGGAGCTGAAGGGAAGCAAAATAGGCAGTACTTATATTAGAGGAGAAACACTTTCCTCTAAACCCCAGCTTATATCTCATTGGCCAGAACACTGTCACACTGGCTATCCCTTGCTACCAAGACAGCTGGGATAGAGTGTTTTAGCTAGGTACCCTATGCTGAGGCCCTCCATAAAGTTGTGGCTGGGTACTTTTAGCTGGATACATTGTGGCCCTAAACCATACAAGGAAGAAGTGGGAAAGAGTTGGGTAGGCAACCAGTGGTACCTGTCACAGCTGGCCTCTAAATTTTTAGGTCTGATTTTATCCATTTTCTCCTCAAAGAGGCCTTCTCTGAACACCTTGTCTAAGTGTCACCTCTCCACCACCATTATTCTCTGTTGTAAGCCCTTCCTGTTTGCTTCATAGCACTTTTTATGATATATTTGTTTAATTCCTTGTTTACTTGTTTGTCATATATCTTGCTAGAAGCACCGTAAGGGCAGGGAGGCTGTCTTCTTATCTAGCCAGTGAATTCCTTGAACTCAGCTCAGAGCTGGGTATGTCATGGTTTCTCAAGAAATTATTCTTCCAGTGAATGAGTGAATCAGCTGGTAAATGAATATAGAATACTTCTCTAGGATGCTGGAAAAGTTCTCCATTCTTTTCCTAGGCTTCCCCAATCAAGAGGAGCCCCCCAAAGCAATTGCTAAATAGAAGTGAACACAGTAAGCTAACGTTACTAGTGACTTTGTCAAATTTACAAACAACTGAATATCCAGAAGATGAATTGCTGGGTTCTTATTCTCATACGTTATCACCAGCACTGAGCTGTCATCGGTTGAGAGTTTCAGTAGTTGCAGGTGAATCGGGTGTAGCAAGTTGTAGAGATATTCTGAATAATGCCTAAGCTCAGAGCTGTCCTTTGAGGGCGTTAACTGATTCATTTACCAACGTTTGGGTCGGGAACATGCTGCACAATGACCATATTTTCCCTTCTTTTTAAAAAACCAAACCAAAGCACGAGAAGCCACTTACTCTGTATTATATGTATTAACTAGTCAAATCCTCAAAACAATCCAAAGAAAGAAGCTGCAGCCCAGGGAAGTGCGTGGTGAGGGAGAGGTGATGTGGCAGCCAGGCTCTAGAACCCACACTGTCAGCCAATATTATGTTGCAGTGCTTACTGTCTTAATTTAATGCAGGATTTCTTTCAGGCAAATCGGTAATACCAAATGCAAGCCCATATTGCAGTATACCTACGACCCTTCTATAAGTGTCAGCAATTGGGCAAGAGTAAAGAAAATGACTTTTTGGTGTATCAAAGCAGAGACAAGGGGCACACTGGACCACAGGGTGTGGGGATGGTTCTGCAGGAGCCTGTACCAACTCCTCCGTCCTCTTCCAGCCCTCGTATCTGTAATTGGAGTGTTATCACCTTGAATTTAATTTCAGGGCCAGCTTCCCTGCATTGTTCTAATCTGTCTTTTCTAAAGAAATGTTCATATTGCTAATCAAAGCCCTGTGGAGTGACATTTTTTTTCCTGAGTGTTGCTGCAAAGCAAACCTTTTGGAAGAATGAAATTCTACAATTAATTTAAGAACGGTGGCAGGATGTAAGTCTGGTAGATTCCAACTTCTTGAATCAAAAAGCCCTCGGGTGAGGACAGAATGGGCTGTAAGGTCCTGCAGACCTGAGTTCAAACCATGACTCCAGCGAGTTCAACTTGCTGGCTGTGTCGCCTTGAGCAGGTGACTTAAACCTGTGAATCTCAGTTTCCTCCCATTTAAAAAGGATTGGTAGACCTAAGTAGACCTTGCTAATTGCGAAGAATGCATGAGATAATGTGTCTCAAGAGCACTGACACAGTGAAAATCACAGAGTGGGTTCGACCCGGGCTGATTCCTCTCCCCTCCCCTCTCAGATGCCATCTGGTTCACTCCCTGTCCCTCTCTGATAAATCTTTACAAAGGAGACTCCTGTTTTGGAATAGCTTCAGGAAGGAGGTTTGCCGAGCACCCTTGGTCACCCATCCCACTGTCATTAGCATCCCTAATTTTCTAGCTTTCAATAAAGCACTGGACTCAGTGGGAGCCTCACAGCTGAATGAACGTGGAGGGATGGGGAGGGGAGGGGAGCAGAGACAGCCAGGGAGAAGCCAAAAGGTTGGTTAAGAAGGCCCTTGAGAAAAACTGGAGATACTGAAACCACTCAGCCTGAACATTCAGGATCGGCTTAAAGGATTTATTAACAGTACTAGGGCCATGTGTTTAGCGCAGGCACTGGTCAGGGGCCAGAAGGGTCAAGGACCAACCACAAAGACAACACTCAGTGCAAGAGAGAGCTGGTCAGCTCCACCCGCCACCACTGCGGTGATGGGCCACCCTCGGGGGAAGAGCCTTGTGTCCCAGCTGTGTCTTGGCTCAGAGCACTCAGCTCCTAGAAGCCCACCCTAGTGGCAGCTTCTCTTGATTGTGGGCCTGTCTCATCCTTGGTTCTGCGCTTCTTTGGGCCAGGTAGCCTTATCTGGAAAATTGCAATTCTTAGAGTCCTCCTCCTAAAGTTGAATAAAAATCTGCTTCCTATCAACTTCTACCCACTGCCTCCCACTCTGACCCTGCAGTTCACATAGTAAGAATATTCTTCCTTCCAAGAGATAACCTTTCAGATAGTCAAAGGCAATCATAGTCAGGCTAAAAAGGTCTAGTGCCTTCATTTGTGATTCAGTTTACATGGTTTCCAGCTTCTTTTCCACAGTGACCCTCTTAACCACCCATCTCAGGGCAACTGGGAGAAGCAGACTGGACCTTGAAAACTACTCTCCAAGCTCCTATTAGCTTCCTGGGCCAGAGCCCTACAGGACAAAGTGAAGCCGCGCCTGCATCTAAAATCAATCCGGAGGTCTTTTCCTTGTGAGTTGCTATCAAGGTATATCTCTTCATCCTCTATTTGTGCACTTGATTCTTTGAATAAAACCCCAAGGCTTTTGAAATAGTTGAAATATCATCTCATTGGATTTGAACCAATATATTGGCCTGTCAAGACTGCTTTTGTCTTGCCAGTTCTGCCACTCCACCCCTCAGCTCCTCCTGTCAGCCTTAAGCCATGCAGATGTCCCCTAGAGCCTGCCTAGGCTCTTTTTAATAACACCTGCTAAAAGTTTTGGACTGGAAAAGGCAGGGGTCAACTTTCTTCATTATATCATTCAGAGCATCCTGTAGGATCACATCACCCATTAATCATCATCTCCGAATTCATTCAACCAGTTGTAAATCCACTGAATGGTATTATCATGAAGTCCATATCTCTATAATTTGTTCACAACAATATTATAGGAAACTCCATCAAAGACATTGCTAAAATCGATAGGCACTCTATCTACTGCATGTATTTAATTCTCTATTGTGGTTGTCCCACCAACAAGCCTGTCTAATGTGGCTTGTTCTTAGTGAGTCTTTTCCTGGTCCCAGGAAAGCATGCTCCCCCTTCTAGGAGTTCACATTCCCCCTATTACACAATCTGACCAAGGGTCTGATAGGGACCACCTTACCCTTTTGAAAATCAAAACTTGTTCTCCTTCCAAATAATATTAAACAGATGAGAATGGGACAAAGGAGACTGAGATTAAACTTTGTAGAAGTAATTTCAATTAGGTATTAAGAATAATTCCCTGACCAGACATTGTGCTAAAATTCTAAAAAAATGGCTATGATGTCACCTGTACAAATTATTGATAATTTGGCTGTGCATTTGATCATTTTCCTTTGTAGACCTAGAGACCAAGGTATGGGTGAGGTCATGTAACAGCAAGGGGATTGCTGCTGCGAAGGAGTCAAAGCCAAGGTTTTGCTTGTGGCCCTGCTGCTACCCACTAGCTTTATTGACATGTTATTCTGAGATAGTCTTTTCTCTCTGAGGCTCTATTGCGTGGGCTTCAAAGGGGGATGGGAATACTTTCCATCCGTGTCTCATGGAGTCGTTGTGAGAACTGAGATGAAATGCAGCATCACACAAGAGGAAGCAGTTATTATTATGGCTTCTGGAGGAGTTTGTGTCTCCAAGCAGGACCCATGGCTGTCAGATCCATGATTGCAGTTGTAAATACTGTGGGATGTGGAAGCACACACTGTTTGGGGTTGATCATATTCTCTAATTGGGTGTCACCTTTCATGAGCCAAGCAGCTGCCAAAACTGATTGCCTCTGATTTAGTTTCTTGGAACTGATCAGCATATTGTTTTGTTAACAACTATCTGAGGTTCAAGAAGTCTTCTGAGTGACACCACCTGAAATATAACAGCTGGCTAAGGGGCTGTCTTGTGGCACACTCAAAGGGGATTTATGTGCTATTCTCTTCTTATGAGCAAATGTGGTAAAAAGAGGACGTTCAGCGATTCCCCACTGCCTTTGGTACTCACTAAGTAATTTTCATATTTTGATACAGAAAATACATCTTCAGTTCTTTTTAGACCAGTCTGCCTCTTGCCATAAACTAAATGGGATACACAGAGCCAAGAAAGAGAGTAAACACAAGATTCATCATCACATCAATAGTAAGACATCTCTCCAGGTCCTATCATTCTTCTAGTTATACTCCTGTCCAACCATCCAACCATCCATCTACCCATCCATCCATCCATCCACCCATCCATCCATCCATCCATCCACCCATCCATCCATCCATCCATCCATCCACCCACCTATCCATTCAACAAATATTCAGTATGTATTTACTATGGACAAGACACTGAATGAGACTTAAATCCTGCGCTCAAGGAGTTTATGGCGTAGTATATGAGATAAATTGTATACAAGTCACAGTAAAAAATATTATTATAAGATCAGAGAGAGATGGCTTCCACTCAGCTGGAGCTGGGGAAGCATTTAAGCTGAACCAAGAAAGTTGGGTAAGATTTAAATACATGGAGATGGGAGGTAACGTTTTTCCAGGTAGAGGGGATACCAGCGGTAAAGACATGAAGGAAGTGAACTGTGGAGACTGCCTGGGGAATTCTGTTCAGTACTGGGCTTTGCAGGAGAGTGATGGGAAGTAAGCTGGAAAGGTAGCCTGGGACAGCTGGTAGAGGGCTTAGAATCCCAGGCTAAGGAGTCTGAACTTCATTCAGAGGGACATGGGAGACATTGAGGGGTTTTGAGCGTTGTAGTAAAGGTGATCAGAACTGTGCTTCAGAAAGATCACCCTATTGACCAGTGTGTTAAGTTGGAAGCAACGTGTAAAAGGCTTGCCTCTAAGTTCTGCCTTTTGACTTTCATGTGGCCGTCATGACTGCCAGTGGCAGGGAAGAAGGTGGTTCTCTTTAACCCTGAAGAGAGAAGGTGGGCGCAGTGGGTCTGTGCATTCTAGTCAGATTCTCCTTTCGGGACTGACACTCATCGGCTTGTGCTGGGAGTGCTGGCTTCTGATGGCTCACCCCTGCATCCTTCTCTGGGAATTGGCTTCTGCTGGAGAGAGCTGCCTCCCTCAAGTTTAGTTTCTCTCCTTCCATGAGTGGCTGATACAGAAGGTACAAAGTCCTGGCCCCCTTGCCTCAATATGAGAGACAAATCTGAAGGACCCTGCAGGATCATCTGAGGCCTCTCTGTTCCCCGGTGCACTCCCCAACAAACCTCCTGCACACACATCTCCATCTCAGAGTCTGTTTCCAGGGTCTGGACTGAAGGCAATGGGTCTTCCTCCTCCCAGCTCCATCTGCGTCGACCTGTCCAGTGGATGGCTTGTTTCAGCTGCATGTCATCTCTCTTAATAGAGGGCTGGAAGTGGGCAGTGCTGCTCCAATTTCAAAGGGATTTCCTCTGTGAATGCAGGGTTTTGTCTAGGTTCTGAGGGTCTCTGTGCCTTCACAGGTTCTGGTCCTAAACATGTCCTCCATGGGATGTTTATGGAGGTGCTCCCTGCAGAAAGTGGTGGTCAAACTAGCACTGGGTATCCAGAGGTTAGAATTGTAGACGATGCCCAGATGTATTTGATTGTAAGGGCCTCTTTCTCAAAAAACATATCAGGGATTAAGGAATCCCTGCGCCTTTGAGGGTTGTTTGGGGCTGAAATACTCATTAGGGAAGGGCGAGACCAAGGTCTACTTGAGATGTTGGTTTTAAAGCAGAGGTGACTCAGGTGACTCAGCATCCATTCAACATAAACAGTGGGACAATCAGGTGGGGACCATGGGGACCTGGAAATCAGACACATGCCCATCCGAAGGGGGTTACTGCCTCATGGCCCCAGACAGATACTGTTGGCACATAAGAACGCTGGCCCCTGTGGCCAGGCTTCAGATGTTGCAAGAGAAGCCAGATATTTGCATTAAAAAAATTTAAATCTCTTGAGTTTTAATTCACCTTTTAAAAAACACTGTGTTTGTGGAGCAAAATACATCTGTGAGCCGGATATGACCTGTGGGCTGTGGTTGTCTGCCTCTGTTTTAAACCACTGCACATGCTACAGAGAGGACCAGAGGCAAAAAAAAAAGAAAAACAAAAAAGTGAGCACACTCGTGTGCTCTTCTCTAGAGGGGGCTCTGTCTGGGAACGGCCAGTCAGGGGTCAGGGTGGGCTAGAGAAGTGGGGAGAGGGCCACTTCACCTTTGCATGAGGGGCCTAAGGAGCAGACAGCTGAGAACACGCTTCCCAGTGTGTACTGGCCTCTTGCCTTCGTGGGGACTGGGGAAATCCGCAGGTTTTAAAAAAATCTTATTTGCAAATTTACTTATTCCTTAAATTCCTTCTTAAAACATTACTTTCTGTTATTTAATCGTCACAAAATCCTGCAAGGATTCCCAGTTGTACACAAGGTAACCGTTGGCACTTACGTCCCTCTGTATTAAGACTACACATGCAATCCATTCATTCATTCGGGTGTGAATTCCTTTATTTGACACATAAACTAATAATTATACCAGTAATTACTGAATGCTGTATTGTGCAGGCCACTGTACGAGACGCTCTAGAACAAGTGAGTGAGATACTCTCTCTGCCCTCCAGGGACGTAGATGCCAGCACGGCAGGATGGGGTGATGGTGACAGGTCCCATTTACTGACCACCTACTAAGTGCCTGGTATGATTCTTATTATTCTTGAATGATAGTTCAAGTGATTTAATTCTCATTTCATCCTATCAAAGAAGCGACTATTATTTCTGATCTCAGTTTAGGGAGAGAAATGGAGGCACTTGGCCCAAGGTGAGAGGGTTGATTGCAGGACCTGGGGCTGACTAGGACCCTGGTGAACACCTTCCTAAGCTTATTCTACCAGCTGCCTGGTGCCCTGGTAGGGGCTCTGAGCACCTCTGAGCTCTGGTGGAGAGTGTGGTGGAGACAGCTGGATACCAGGAGCTGAGGATATGCCTGGGACACAAGGGGAGAGGGGTGCACAGGGAGAAAGTTCAGGCAAAGGCAGGAAGCAAAGGTTCAGCAGTGGGGAGGCCTGAGTGGGTCCTGGGACCACAGGGAGCAAAGGGAAGCAGTATCAGACAGCTGGACAGCTCCTGGGGTTACAGGGCTGACTGCACTGGAGCCCGTCAGAGTAGAGGACACTTAGACCTGATCAGGAAGGAAGAAACAGAAGGATGCAAAAAGCTTCATCCTCCTAGTAGATGCAAAACCACTCATCCTCTTTAGCGAGGGAACAAAGGCAAATCAAAATGAAATGCCACATTTTCCGTAACAGATTAACACAGATTCAAAAGCTTAATACTACTTAGTGTTGGCCAGGGCTCTTTTTTGTGCAACATTGATGGGACAGTTGATTGGAAAAGCCTTTCTGGGTGCGTTTTAGTTATAGGTGTATATCTATATTTTTAAATGCACATACCTTTCAACCCAGAAAAAACCCTTAGGTTACACACATATATACACGTATATATAGGAGTATGCATCCTATATTACCTGCACAAATGCATTCTCACACACACATATGTTAGGGTGTGGCATTTTTAGAAACAGAAATGAGAAGTGATCTTCACCATTTGAAGAGTCAGGTAAGTAAATTATTGTAATGCAAACTAGAGGAATACTGTGACTTCCCATCACTCTGAAAATAAGACCCCAAGTCCTTCCATGGCCCACAAAGCCTGTCATGACCTTGTCACTGCCTCCTTTTTCAACCTCATTTCCCAGAACACTTTCCCTCCCCGGCTCCAGCCACATGGAGTTTCTGGTTGCTCCTCGTTCAAACCAAGGCAGTTCCTTGGGGCTTTGCTCCTGCTGTTCTTCCTGCGGGAAGGTTCTTTCCCCAGATACTCACATGACTCACTCCCTCACTTCATTTATGCCTCTGTTCAAATATCAGCCTGTAGTAGGCAGCTTCTAGAATGGCCCCCAGTGATCCCTCCTCCTGATATTTGTCCTGTATGATCCCCTCCCTTTGAGTGTGGGCTGGACCCAGTGACTTGCTATTAATGAGTAGATGGGGGCAGGTGTCACTTCTGAGATGTGATTATAAAACACCGTGATTTCCATCTTGCTGGCTTGTTCTCTCTCTGGCTCTTCTCTCTTTCTTGCTGTGATGAAGCCAGCTGCCATGTTGTGATTTGCCCTATGGAGAGGCGCATATGACAAGGAACTGAAGGAAGTTTCCAGCAAACAGCCAATGAGGAGCTGAGGCCCTCAGAGAACAGCCTGTGAGAAACTAATTCTTGCCAACAACCATGTGAGTTTGGAAGTGGATCCTTCCCCAGTCGAGCCTTCAGATGTCCACAGCCCTAGCTGATACCTTGACTGTAGCCTGTGAGAGACTCTGAAGCAGAGGATACAGCTAAGCCACTCCTGGATTCCTGTCCCATGGAAACTGTGTGTTAATAACTATTGTTCAAACCACTACGTTTTGGGAAAATTTGTTACACAGATATAGTTAACAGATACAGAACCCCTTGGAAAAGTCTTCCATGACCAAACTAAATGTGTAAACTATAGCAGTGTCCTTTGTTGCACTATGTTCCATTAATCTGCTTTGTTTTTCTTTACTGAGTGTATCTTTTGGAGATTTTATATTTTACTTGTCTGTTGTTTGTATTTTTTTTTTCCTTGCCACTAGGATGTAAAATCTCATGAAGGCAAAACTTTTGCTTTGTTTACAGGTGTGTTCACTAGTGCCTACAGCAGTGCCTGACATGAAGTGTGTTCTCACATTCAATTAGTATTTGTGAATGAATGAATAATGCAACCCATACAGCTAGTCATGCGCATCCATACCTGGGAAAGGCTTCCGATAAAACCTAATGGGGGGATTGGGAGGTAGAGATTTGTAAGGCAATCTACATATAGCATAACCTCCCTTTCATATCTAAAAGTTTGTATATCCATCAAAAAACATCTGAAAGGACACATATCAAAGTGTTAATAGTTGTGGTTTGCTCTGGAAGAGGAGATTAGAGGGCTACACTGTCTTCTTACACATTTCTATAATTTAAAAATGTTTTACAGTGATTACTTAGATCACAAAAAAAGGAAAGCATTTGATATAATTTGTAAGGCCAACCAGCCACTTGCTTTGTAGTGTTCTCGTGTAGTGTCTGGGGAAGCCCAGGGGACCAACCCACTGCTGCTCTGGACAGAGCGACCTTAGAGTTCTTCCTTATGGGGGCCAGAAACCCCTCTCCCTGCACTGTCCCCAGTCAGATTTCAGTCTCTGGGCAGCGCTTGGGAAAAGCTCATCTCTCTCCCACATGACAGACTGTCAGAAATCTAGCAGGTTTTCTGTGAACATTTCTTGGCAATAATTACAGAATAGGAAATAGGAAGTTGAAAAGAAAGAAAAAGACAGTACAGCAAAAATAACTGTTTTCGCAGTTCAGCCTTGCATGGATCAAGGCCTCTGATGAGCTGATGGAGGGAGCAGAGGGCTCTCATCCTCCATTCTGCTTGGGGGTGTAGTTCTCATGGGGATGCTAAGGCTGGGCTTTGGGGAAGGCACCCGGGCTGGTTTCTCCTTGTCTGTGCTGAGTGTGTCAGTGCAGGAAGGTACCCAGAGCTGTTCCATCTAAAGCTTCAGGGTTCCCTGTAGAGTCAGAGCTAGTGTGGCAGAGAGAGGTGGGAGGCAGCCTTGTCATCACATCATTCCTCACATAACTTGGCTTGGGTCTAGCTTTTTACCAACCACCATGCAATCAACTCTCCACCTCCACCTCCTGGATCCCATGTACTCTTAAGGCTGTTGTGTGCATTGGCTGGGATAGAAGCTGAGCCTCTGAGAGCGGGGACTCAGGGTTTCTGTCCTCTGTGGTAGCCTCAGCACCTGGTATGGTGACGGCCAGGTAGGTGCTCCTGCGGTGTTGACTGAATGAATGGCCACACTCACGTTTGCGTATGTCCTTTTCAAAGTGTGCTCAGGCACCATCTGACTACTCCATATAGAGCAGGGATGTGGACACCTTCTTTCTACATTCCATACTTCCATGAATATGACCTAAAATTATATATATATATATATATATATATATTTGGCAACCAAATTAAGCAGTTGTATAACTTAATCCTCGTTTCCCTGACCTTTTCTCCTTAATTTAAAAGAGATGTTAAATATTCTTTCTTTAAATGTTGCTTTAATTATGAAATATTTCAAATGTACAATATTCCACATATTTCAAACATAGCAAATGCTCATGGACCTATCTCTTGAATTTAACTAATATTCTATTTTGCCATAGTTACTTTACTTTTTGAGAAATAAAATACACAGATAAAATTGAAGTCTATTTTATTTTGCATTCTTTGCTCTTCATCTCTTTATCCAAGAGACAAATATTATTCTGAAGTTGGCATGTGTCCTTCCCACTGATGTTTTTTACTTTACTATCTATGTATATATCCATAGAAATAAAATGTGTTATAGCATGTATTGAATCTTATTGTCTGATGATTCTATAACTCAGAATTGTGTGTTCAATATTGATTCATGGAAACCTAATTTGCTCATTTTAATCACTGACTTCTATGATATGTCATAATTTGCCTACTCCCCTGCAGTTGTGTATGAGATTTCACATTTCTCCATTTTCAGATCATCCCTGAGTTTTCTCAGACATTTAAAAATCTTCAACCTGATGGATATGAAATATCATTTAAATTTACATTTTCCCCATTTCTAGTGCTGTTGGACATCTTTTCAAACATTTATTTGCCATTCAGGTTTTCTTGTTTATCACATACCTGTTCTTCTATTGAAGCAGATTATAAAAATAACGATAATTTCCCACCCTGAATCCACACCTAGGGTAGTTCCCATCAGATTGGCTCTGGGCTTAGATATGTGACTTGCTTTGGCCAATGAGACAAGAAAATGTGAGGCTTGAGACTCCAGAGTCTTGAAAATTACTTGTGCATTGCTGCTTGCTTTTTTCTTGCAGCTCTTGGGAACCCTGAAACTACCACCATGTGAATGAGCCCAGACTGCTTGCTGGGTGGTGAGAGACTCGTAGCCCAGTAATCTCCATGCCTCCAGCCAGCTGCTACACAAATGAATGAGGCTGTGGACTGTCAGCTGAATGCAAACATGAGCAGGAACCCAGCTCACGCCTTGAGAAGGAGAGCCATTCCCACTGAGCTCAGCCCAGCTTGCCAATAGTGAGCAAATAGGCAGCTGTTGTTTTAAACCAATAAATACTGGGTGATTTGTCAAGAGATAAAGCTCATTTACATACACATTCTGTCCATTTTCCCCACTTTTGTTTGCTTATCCTTTTCTTATTGCTAAGCTCTTTCCTAAAATGACATTTTTCAAGTAACTCTGTGAGTAAACTTATGAAATACACATTATCATCATCACCACCACTTTATATTAGATGAGGAAACTAGAATTAAAGAGGTATAGTGACTTAAGAAGGATCATGTAACTAGCAAGCAGGGAAGGTGAGATTTGAATCCATGGCTATCTGACTATAGCGCCCAAGCTCTTAAGCCATTTCACTAACCTGCTTCTCTCACATGCTGAATTCACTCAGTGGAAAGGCTTCATAGTGAGGCACTGGGCTACATCTTTTCTCATATTGTTTTGTCTTTTATTAACTCTGGTTTAGAACTTTCTGTTTTCAGTTTTCAGGGTGTACTGGAACCAGCTCATACTGGCCCATAAGGGCCAGTACTAGCAACTCTTCCCAATTGTGAGTTCAGGGACATCACATTGGTAGCTTGGCATTGGCATGGTAGGAATATTTATACCATGGAAGTCAGCAAAAGCTACAAATTAGGGCTTTTTTTTTTCCTTCCAGAGAGCTGGTTTACCAGCGCACCAAACACAGCTGAGTCTCTTCCTATTCTGTGTATCTTGTTATATCTGTCCTTTTCAAATTGCTTGTTGGCATAGTTTTGGAACATGATACTGTCATATGACATATTTGCTATCCCTCCCCAATTTATACTACCCATGGATGAGAAAAGTTTATCCTCTGCATCTGCATTGGGCCGTCCAATCAGCTTTAAGTGTCGGGAGTGGAGACCTCTCTCCTTGTTCACTTGCTCCACTAATCAACACTTATATTCCTCTACTAATATCCAACATTTATTGAGCATTTACTATGTGCTAAGCAGTATTCTAAGCCTTTTAATTGCATTTAAATGTTGTAATTCCCTCAATAACTCTATGAGGCATGAATTTGAGGCACAAAAGGTGAACTATGTTCCTTAGAGGTCTACATAGCTTGCTGGTGGCTGGGCTGGGATTCAAACCCAGTTTGCTACCTCTTTTTATCCAACTGTGCTTCAGTCCAACCCTGGAGGTGCCCTCTGATCTACAAGGATACCACAGGGTGGGGGGAGTTGGATTCAGTGACCAGTGGGATTTGGCAGGGAGCAGAGAGCCATTGAAAGTTTTTGAGTGGGAGAGTGATTATTTTTCACATAGTATTTAGAATATTTTGTCAGACTAGAGTGTGACAGATTGGCCCACATAGAAGAAAGACCAGGGACAAGGAAAATACTTGGGGCATTATAGCGATCATTTAGAGCCTGACAGTGTCTGTGGAAAGGAAACCACTCATACACTTGGGACTTTCGCTCCAACTGGGTCAGGCTCCTCACTGTCTATGTCCAGTTGCCAGGGCTTTGTTCATGGTCCAGGGTATATTCCCCCATCTGCTTTATTTCTTTATATTTAAAAATAGTCTAAAAATACAGATTTATTATTATTATTTATTACGTTTTCCCACATCATTCCCCTTAAATATTCACCACCTGATTCATAGAGTTTTGATTTGATCATTTCCCACATGTTTATTATTTCTCACCAGTGAGTCTTTAGGTTCCTCTAGGGCAGGGAATGCATCTTCTACTTTGACATGCTCTGCAGTGCTGAGATCATCACAGCTACCCCATAAATGCTTGTGGAATATAAGAATGCATAAATAACTCTCCATTTTTTTTTTTTCCTCACTGGCAAGCTCATCGACAATAGGTGCCCGGAGTGATATAATTAGAAAGCTCCAAAATAAAATTGTGTTAAGGTACTACTTAAATGCTGTAAAGGAAAGTAGAGAAGACAGCCAATTAGTACCTACAAGTACCCATGATTTCTACATAATAGAAGAAGTCATTTATCGGATTTAGTTGACTTAGGTTCCTGGCCGCAGGCTGTCCCCGAAAGTCCTTAATTGCTTCATCCAAAAGGAGGAAGGAAGGGGTCTCATCAGAGCCAGGTTATAAAGTATCCAGACTGAGAAACCCTGACCCTACTGGCAGATTTGAGAGTGCAACTTGAGAATCAGGGAGCCTGTATGAGGGGAACAGAGCTCCCAACTGCTGAGCACCCTGTGTGTGCAGACACTATACTAAACACTTTCTTTTGGCCCTTCATCATAAACCTGCTAGGTATGTTTTGTCATTCCTTTTGAAAGATGAGAAAACTAAGCTCTGAAAGGATATACAACTTGTTTAAGAGTACAAAGCTGGTAAGAAGCAGAGAAGAGGTTCAAATCCACTTCTATCTAGCGCTAAAAACAACCTTTTATTGTTTACATACAGGACTAGACTGGTGATGTAAATGTGTAAACTGGGCTGGGTATAAGAAAATTGGGAGAAGTAGGCAAATTCTATTTAAAGACATTCAGAATCAAACTTGTAAAAACTGCTAGCTAAGAAAACAACAAAAAACCCATGTTTGCAGACTGGATACCATTTGGAACCTTTATTTTAATAAGGCACCACATGTAGTCAAGGGTGGGAGATGTAGATATAGCTCTCCCACATTTTCTATGATGGGCTTCTGTTAGCTGGCGAGGCCAGTCTGGAGCCTCCACTAACCCAGGAGAGGGAAGAGCATGCCATGCAAATTTTGCAAGAGCAAAGAGGTTATTCAGGGATCTAGCTTAGGTGACACTCCTCAAGATAACCAGAGCTGGGCTGTCAGCCAACAGGCCTCAGAAGAGAGAACAGGGTATAGCAAGAAGCAAGTGTGTGGCAAGAGACCTGGGGGCCTTGGCAAAAAGACTGTCAGGAAAGTTTAGGAGCACGCAGGTCAGCTGATTCCAGAGAAAAGTACAGGTGGCCTTGGAGAGACCAGCAGGAGATGGAGAAGGTAGGTGGCGAGGAGGTCAGTGGTTGAGATGTTGGGGGAAGGCTCCCCAAAAACAGCTCCAAGGCAGAGTATTCAAGGCTGGCCTTTGTTCTCTGGAGGCCAGAGGAGAGGATGCAGGCCCTTTTCTGGGGATGGGGGGATCAGGTGGGATTTAGACTCAGGAGAAAAAAAACAGAGTTCTGGGAGTTGTATTCCAGAAACTTGCCTTGGGCAAGCGAGGTCCCTGTCCCAATCCTTACAGTTTAGAGGGATGTGCATGTCACAAGAACATACACACACAATACAATTTACGTAAGAGCACACGGGGGCCTCTTTCACTTGAGATACAGCTGTTGTTGCTGTTACATCACAATCTGTAACCCTGAACATCAGCTCTCAGGACCAACACCATTCAGGCCCCAGGGAAACACTTCTTGTTTCCTGCTCTAGGTCCTTGAAACACAAGTCAACTCCTTCAGGTCTATGGGTGTTCGGGTGTTGTCATTAGAGAAGGACCAGGGAGAACTGGAGCAGTGGAAGCACTTAGGGAACAGAAAAGGCAAATTAATGTGTCAGCTCCTTCCTCTAAGGCAACCTGAATGCAGTAGGTTCTGCCATGATAAACTGTAACTTTTTAGAAATGCCACATATCCTTTTATTTTTTATGTTTTTGGCTTTTCTTCATATTCCAGTTTGTGGTTCTGGAGGTGCTCAGAATTAATATGGTATTCACAACCATTACATATAGTGAATGGGGAATATTTTGCAATACTAGACATTTCATATTACTCTTAAATTTGTATATATGTAGGTCTAGGCATAACGTGTTCCTGATATAACATCAGTAACAACAGATTATTGACATGTTCAACTAAATGGGCACTGAATGCTCAAATTACAAAATAATTTTATTTTTATAAAATATTTATGAAGCTTTACTTAAATTTTCAAAAAGTTGAATTAAAAATTAGGATTGATTGAAATAATTGTTAAAATATTTGATACTCTTTCATTACAATTTATATTTTACCTTTTAAATTTAATAGATAACTGAATATTTTAGAAGAAAGATATTCATAATTATTCCAGAAATAAATGTAATGTTACAAAGTTTTAGACTCAATTTACATTTGAAGTGAAAATGTATTCCAATTTTGTACATGCTGAATACAATTTACATCTTATGTTTTGCAGGCTGGACCCATTTCGCCCTCACAACAGCCCTGTGAGGCGAGTGTTATCATTATCCTCATTTGTGCCAATTGAACACAAATTACATGAAATTCTTGATTATAGAAACATACATAGTGATTTCACCAAACTGAAGGCAAGAGAAATAAATTTCATGGAACACATATATAATAATTTATGAATTATTATCAATAATTGGGTAAGTATGTATTTATTACTTACCCAAATACTGTCAGCCCATCAATAGGTCATCACACATAAGCTATGATGACTAAATTTGGTCAACCTTGATCATATGAAACCATATGCACATATTTTTAAACTTTTGTTGTCATGATGGTGTAAATGTCAAGGTAAGAAGATACAATTATAGTTATTTGACAGTTAGCTTTATTTATAACTTTTACATATTTAGCCACATGGTATGTGGGTTTAGTGGGTTGAATTGTAGCCCCAAAAAGATATGTCCAAGTCCTAACCCCTGGTATGTGAGAATATGAGCTTATTTGGGGAAAGGGTCTTTACAGATATAATTATCTGAAGGGTCTTGCGATAAGATGATCCTGGATTAGCAGGTGGGCCATAAGTGCAACGATGAGTGTCCTTAGAAGAGAAGAGAAGACATAGAAACACAGGGGAGGAGGCCATGTGAAGACAGAGGCAGCCCCAAGCCCAGGGCCCCCGGACCCCTTGGAAGAGGCATGGAGGGATTCTCTCTTAAGGTCTTCAGAGGGAACAAGGCCCTGCTGACACCTTGATTTCAGACTTCTCAGATCCAGAACTGTGCGATAATAGATTCTTGCTGTTTAGAGCCACCAGATTTGTGGTAATTTGTTCTGACAGCCCTAGGAAATAAGAATAGTGGACTCCATCTGTGCTCTTGTCCTGGACCCTGTGAATCTTAGGAGTGGCCCTGGCTACTGGGTAGGCCAGGCATGGGAGGTAGTACAAGAGCCCGAGTTTCAAACTTGGCCCCTGTTCCAGGCCCTTGTGCCTTCTCTGAAGGACTGTGAGCTCCCTGGAGGTGAGTAGGTCTTTGTTTTCTTTATCCCCCCAACCCGTAGCCAGGTGACAGTATGAGTTAATGAAGGAATGAATGATTGAATGCTGGTCATTAGAATGCAGGCTTCTGGGCCAGGTTTGGCTGGATTAAAATCCAGTTACTACTGTCCATGTGACTGGGGCAAAGTTATGGAACTTGACTCAACTCCAAAGTCTTAGTTCATCCTCTGTAAATAGGAATAATAACGTCATTTGCAGCTACATGGATGGACCTAGAGATTGTCATACTGAGTTAAGTCAGTCAGACACAGAAAGAGAAATATCATATGATATTGCTTATATGTGGAATCTAAATAAAAGGGTACAAATGAACTTATTTACAAAACAGAAGTAGAGTCAAGGATGTAGAAAATAAACATATGGTTACCAGGGGATAACAGGAGAAGGGATAAATTGGGAGATTGGAATTGACATATACACACTACTATATACAAAATAGATAACTAGTAAGAACCTACTGTATAACACAGGGAACTCTACTCAGTACTCTGTAATGGCCAAACACAGCATTGTAAATCATTGTAAATACAAAACTGATACACCTGAAAGTAACACAGAATTGTAAATCAACTATACTCCAATAAAAATTTTTAAAAATAGGAATAATAGTACTCACTTCATGTGGTTGTTCTAAGGATCAAATGAGTCAATCCATATAAATTATATACCTTATAAATAAATGGTAGCTGCCATCATCATCATCATTATCATCATCAATATTTTATAATGCCCCACCTCAGGGAATTCACTCATGCTATTCCCTTTGCCTGAGATACCCTCACTTTTCCCCCAGCTAACTCCTACCCGTGGTTCTGGTCTCAGCTTAAACCTCACTTCTTCAAGGGACTCTTCCCTGCCCCACTGAGTTTAGATCAGTTGTATGCTCTAGTACTTCTGTCCATATTTCCTGCAAGTCTGTGACTCTGGAAGGGTAGAGATTTTTGTTGTCTTGAGAACTAATATAATGCTGTACCTAGCAAAGGACCTGACACGTAGTAAATGAAGTTGGTTTTTTTTTAACATCTTTATTGGAGTATAATTGCTTTACAATGGTGGTTAGTTTCTGCTTTATAATAAAGTGAATCAGCTATACATATACATATATCCCCATATCTCCTCCCTCTTGTGTCTCCCTCCCTCCCACCCTCCCTATCCCACCCCTCTAGGTGGACACAAAGCACTGAGCTGATCTCCCTGTGCTTTGAGGCTGCTTCCCACCAGCTAGCTATTTTACATTTGGTAGTGTATATATGCCCATGCCACTCTCTCACTTCGTCCCAGCTTAAATGAAGTTATTGAATGAATGGTTCAATCCAGTTCAAGATCTGATGGGAAGGATGTCTCGGAGGGAGAGGGATGCTGTCTCTGGCAAGAAGATTAATTTGACTCTTTACAGGTTTTTTTGGACCTTTCTCACCTCCATCAGATTTGAAAACTGAGTTCAGACTTTCTCAGCTCTCATAGTTGCCCGGCAAACTGACACTGGTTTGGGGGAGGTGTAAGAAATGGGATTCACGATACTCAGCTTGTGATGGGCTCCATTTTGCATATGAAATGTTTGAGCCTGGTCATGGTCTCATCCTGACCCCTAGGGCACCTGTGTCAGTGCCTAGCAGGGGCTCTGCTGGAGAACTGTATCCATCTGGACTGGAAATAAACCTCCCTGTATTTGACTTGCAGGGTGGTTTATATGCATTAGTAGTGCTCTCTGACAGAAGCCAAAATAAATGAAATATAGCATCAAGATTTGGCTGGGGTCCTATATCCAACTTGGGGCCCTTAGGACCTTGCCAAGGGATTAGGAAGGGGTAAGCATGATATACTTATGATTAGATGATTGAATGGTGCTGGTGAGACACTAGATAAACCACCATATGCAGTGGTCTGTGCTGTTAAATTTTGGGAATTGGTGCCAGGAACATGGTCCCCTCCCCTCTTGACCCTCCTTCTTACCTAATCAGCAATTATGATCTGCCTTTCCTACTCCAAAGGGCCCCGGACATTAGCCACCTGCTGCAGGACACTGCTTCAGAGCTGTGCTGGGAGCCACTGCCTTTCTTTCCTTGCTGCCAAGCCAGTAAAGGCAAGATGCTGTGTATGCATCATCAGGCAGTAACTGCGGGCTGGGGCAGCTGGATCACAGGGCGGATTTCAGAATCTAAACTGAGATGGAATCTGTATGTCCACATCTTGAAGCAATGATCTTTTATGTGCCTCCTTATCTTAGCGAGTTTAGAACCTTCTTCCCAGTTTAGAACCTTCTTCACAGAGACTTGAAACTTTGTACAAAGATGGAGTCAGGGGCTTCCCTAGTGGCACAGTGGTTGAGAGTCCGCCTGCCGATGCAGGGGACACGGGTTTGTGCCCCGGTCCGGGAAGATCCCACATGCTGTAGAGCGGCTGGGCCCGTGAGCCATGGCCACTGAGCCTGCGCGTCCGGAGCCTGTGCTCCACAACGGGAGAGGCCACAACAGTGAGAGGCCCACGTACCGCAAAAAAAAAAAAAAAGATGGAGTCAGAAAGCTGAGTCCTACCCTGGCCCTACCACACTAGTCTGTGCCTTTGGGCAAGTCCCTTCCTCCCTCTGGCCCCAGATTTCCTAGTGGGTAGATCATATGTTTTTTAATATCTCATTCCATTTCAATATTGTTATTATATCTTATTCAATCCTGTGGTCTGGAGCCTAGCAGAGTATCTGGCCCTTAACAAGAACATGTGTTGAGTACTTTTTGCACATTATGTACGATGCTAAGTACTTTACAAGACATGATCATCTCAGGGCATCCTCACAAACACATGGGAAATGAGGGCTTAAAAGGATGAAACAACCTATCCAAGCTCACTCAGCCAGTAAGGTGCAGAACAGGAACTTGAAATCAGTTATTTCTGGCTCCCAAGTTCATGTTTGTCTTCTTTTTTTTTTTTGTGGTATGCGGGCCTCTCACTGTTGTGGCCTTTCCCGTTGTGGAGCACAGGCTCTGGACGTGCAGGCTTAGCGGCCATGGCTCACGGGCCCAGCTGCTCCACGGCATGTGGGATCTTCCCGAACCGGGGCACGAACCCGTGTTCCCTGCATCGGCAGGTGGACTCTCAACCACTGCGCCACCAGGGAAGCCCCAAGTTCATGTTTTTTACCACCCAACTGTGCTGTCTCTCAATAAATAACCTGCATAAGTGGATGAGTGTTTCTTATTAAGCTAACCTAGATTTTTTGTGAACTAATACATTTAGATGGAAAATTGCCTTGATTGGTTTCTTTGGATTGTCAAGGGACTGGTCAAGACAAGCATCACTGAGAAGTAGGAAGCACACCATAGTCACAGTACATTGTGATGTAAAATCTCTCAAACTTACCGACAGGGACAGTGACTAAAGATTTCTCTCTTGGCCCTTCCGGGAAACACAATACCTTCAAGCCACTCTTTCATCACACCAGCAATTGACAGTGCCCTGCCCTCTACATCTGGGAGCTTGACTCATAAGAAAGAAAAGAAATAAAGACATTGATTTTTCTGAAGCAGGACTCCAATCTGGTCTGAAGGGCAGGGATTTGGCCTATTCAGTTTCCTTTATGCTGAGCCTGGCATGAGTCCTACTCCTAAGGTCTTCCATGGTGAGCAGATAAGCAGGAGAGAAGGAATTAGCTCAGATGTAAGTGTTAAGTGAAGCAACAGGCAGGACCAACCTTCACTGAAGATCTCTGCAAAGGGGATAAGGAGAGATGGTGGGTTTGGCCCCAGAACACAAAATGGGTCACCAGAAGCTGGTGTGAGCAGAGCAGCAGAGCAGGGATGCCTCCAGTGGTGTGAACGATCTGCAGGAGTATCTGAGTCACTGATGTGTATCATTGGGAGTCTGGGTTTCCCTCATTGTAACAGACTTGGGCCTAAATGTGTGTACAAACCTGAGTAGGGTGGACATTTGGTGCACTTCCCTCTCAGTATCACTCTCCCTTTCTGGGGCAAATGGGACCTTGGTTGGATTTAGGGGAATTAATCCTTGCCTCTATTCAGCCCAAGAGCTTCTGACAATGAAGGTAACCCTAAAGTAGAACATAAGACCCAATCAGATCAGTGGGGGTGGGACATTCTGTTCCCCAACTCAACCTCTATCATTTACAGAGATGAACCCATAACCCAGGTCTTGCCAGACAGGATCAATGGGCCCCCACCCAGGTCTCTGGTTTGTGCCCTAGGGGAGGTGGGTTCCCCAGATGAGCAAATTGCTGTGATATACAAGATTGAAACTGGGAGGGGGGCACCCCCTGTACAGCCTGGACTTGGAGCCAACCCAGAGGCAGCAGAGTCGTGAGACAAACTCAGGACATTGTTTAAACCCTGAATTGTGTCCCATTCAGGGGCTTTTCAGTGATGCCAGCCAAACACATTCTCTTTTATTAAAGCTGACATGGATGCAGTTTTGTGTGACTTTCACTGAAAGAGAGCTGACTGATTCACTGACCTTTAGTTGCTAGTCTACTTCCTTTTCCCATGGGCAGAACTCCCCTAACAGGTGGGTTGGGACAACATAAAAATGGAGCTGAGGAAATGTGTTTGGGGTGAGCTGTGATGGACACTCACTTTAAGGGGATTGGCCCAAATTATTATCCTTTTTGGTTCCCTTGGTAATATCTTTTTTAAAGGTTAATACTGCCTCTGGCGTCCTGTGTCTCCATATCCATGGTGGTGCCGTTTAATGACGTCCTGCGTGGCATTTTACATTAAGATGTTTAACAGCTTTTCTTTTTTATGGGATATGAGGAGATGATTAGGTTTAGGATTATTCACCTTCCCCAAGTTTGTTTTGTAGGATGTATGTATGTGGTCTGGTGCCCCTGCTGCCCTGTGGGAAGAGGGTGAGGAACTGGGAGCCGCGTCCCACTCTGAGAAAAATCTCTGTTGGTGGGGGCGGTCCTGATCCAGATGGCTGATTTATAATAGTTTTCTCTTTTTTTAGATGCTGGGGGTAGGAGTTTATTAATTAATTAATTTCTTTATTTTGGCTGTGTTGGGTCTTCGTTTCTGTGTGAGGGCTTTCTCTAGTTGTGTCTCTTCATTGCGGCGCGTGGGCCTCTCACTATTGCGGCCTCTCTTGTTGCGGAGCACAGGCTCCAGATGCATAGGCTCAGTAGCTGTGGCTCACGGGCCTAGTTGCTCCACGGCATATGGGATCCTCCCAGACCAGGGCTCAAACCCGTGTCCCCTGCATTAGCAGGCAGATTCTCAAGCACTGTGCCACCAGGGAAGCCCCAGATGGCTGTTTTTAAACCCATACATTTGGAACTCCTGAGGTCACTGGATGAGAACACCTCTCCCCATGACTAATATCAAAGACTCACTTTTTCTATTTGTCGATGGTGGGATATGAACAGTTATGTTGGTGATGGAGGGATTGATGGTGGTGTTGAGCTTGGAGGGAATTGTGAAAAATGCTGCAATGTGGAGAGTATTGGGGGTACAAAACCTTTTATGAATGTCAACTCCCACTCCCACTCCCACTCCCACTCCCATGTGCTGGGCCTGGTTTGGTGTCTGGTTTGGCCTCACTGTGCAGATGTGTATCATGAAGTCAGTAAAATTCTACGATTTCAGAAGTTGTACTGGTCTCTGGGATCATAATGTTACCCAGGAACCAAGAGGAGTCATGATTGCTAGGTGATTGGTTGCGGTAATCCACATCCTTGTTACTCAAAATGAGGTCCACAGACCAGCTCCATCATCGGCATCATGTGGGAGCTTATTAGACATGCAGGATCTCAGGTCTCACCCCGGACCTACTACATCAGAATCCCCAGGTGATCTGTATGCACAACAAAGTGCGAAAAGTGCTGGTCTATACCCACTGACTACCGTACTTCACTCAAGTCAACATTTAATGAGCACCCACTGTGTTCATGGTGCTGAGTGCTATGGATATAAAGATGAATAATGCACAGTCTTTTCTAAGGGGTTGCCCAGAGCTTATTTACTTCTTCTTTCTCTAGTCCCTCTCCAATCTTCTGCATTCTAGCTTTTGCCCTTTCTCTTCACTGAAATGCTTCCTTTGAAGACCACTAATGACCTGCTTGTTGTCAAATTCAATTTTCTCTTCTCTGTAGCATATAAGGCTTCTGACCAGCACCTACCACTTAAAGGCTGTCCTTTCTTGGTTTCAGTGTTATGCCATCTTTGTTTTCATTTTCTCTCCTTCCCTCCCCCTGTCTCATTTACTAAAATATCTTCTTTCCCAGGTTTCCCTCTCACCTCAATTCTTACTCTCTCATCAGGTTACCTGGTGACATGACACGAATTGCTTTTATTATAGAATCCTTGGCCCTCTAGGAACCCCAGGACTGTTGATATTAAGAAAGGGACCCTGGGCCTCTCCTTCCTATAGACTCTTTTTGAAAAGTTGTCAGTTGCTTTCAATAGAGATTTAAATTTGAAGAATGTCCTGAAATGAAGTGAGTAGGTTCGTGAGTATTGATGCTGTAACAAATTATCACAACCTTGGTGGCTTAAAACTAATTTCTTATCTTATAATTCTGTAGGTGAGAAATTTGATGTGGTCTCACTGGGCTAAAATCAAGGTACCAGGAGCACTGTGTTCTTTTCTGGAGTGTCTAGGAGAGACTCTGTTCCCTTGCCTTTTCCAGCTTCTAGAGGATGTCTGCACTTTTTGGCTCATGGCTCCTCCTCCATCTTTCAAGCCAGCAACAGCAAACTAAGTCCTCTCAGACTGCCATTGCTCTGATTCACCACAGCCTGGAAAGCTTCTATGTTTTTAAGGACTTGTGTGATTGGGTCAGACTCACCTGGATAATCTAGGATAATCTTCCATTTTAAGGTTCTTAAGCTTAATCACATTGCAGAGTCCTTCCTGTTACATAAGGTAACATGTCCACCTTAGGTGCCAAGGTTTAGGACATCTTTGGGGGTCTATTATTCTGCCCACCACAGTGAGACTGAGGAGAGTAAAGGTTAGAGGAAGGGAAATGGAAGGGCGGCATGTTCCCTGCATGCCTAGATGGTTCCAAGATGAGTTAACAAGACACCTCAGCACCTACATTGGAAAAATGGGCTGGGAATGAGAAAAAGGGATGGGATGGGGCAGGGAATACAGGCAAGTGGTGACCCCAGGCCACTGATGGCTACAAAGTCTATCCCCAGTCATATAGCAGAACAGCACCTAGCATCCATCAAGTTCGAAACTGAATTCATTGACTCCCTCATGTCAGTCTTCCCTTTTGTTTTCCCTGTGTCTGTGAATGACATCATTACTTAACTTGATATTCAAGGTACAAACATTCAAGTCATTCTGATTTCCTCTTCCCCATCCACATACAAACAGGTCATGGACTCCTGTTAAGTCTTCTTTGCCTGTATTTCTTAAATACAGTCTACAGTTTCTTCAGTACAGACCTAGTACAGGACCCCACCTTCCACCCAGCCCAGAGCTAAGACTCAAGCCAGCTTTCCTGCCTCTGTGACTATCTGATTTCAGTTCACCTCCCACTCTGAAGTTGAGTGATCTTCCACAGATCTCTTTAGAATTATGTCAAGTATTCTGTAGCCTGCCCACTGCCTTCAGGATCAAGTCCAAACTTGGCATGGTTTTCAAAGCCAGTTTGGCAACGACTTCCATATTTGTCCTTATTTTTGCCAAATTTCATCCTGTACTCCATACTCCAGCTTAACAGAATCCTTGCTTTTCTTCAGCTATGACCTTTCACTCTTTCATATTTGAGCAAATGTTACTCCTTCCACCTGATCCTACCTCCTGATCCCACAGGACTCAGCTCAGCCATTACCCTGTTGGTAGTCTTGGCCATGCTCCCTCCGCAGGCGTCCACAGTGTTTTGCACACATTACTATTGTAGCATCTGCTGTATTGCCTTGTACTTGTTTGTGTGCCTGTCAGTCTCCCCTTCTAGACTCATCAGCAGTGTTGGTAGAGTCTTTCCCTGTCACCATGGAATTTTATTCACATATTTTGATTATTAAAAAATTTATTGCTGCATATCACTGTGTCTATTTCTTCACTGGGCCATATCATTCTTCAGAATGGTGACACATCTATATACCATGTACCGCTGTTGCTTTGTACAGTGCCTGGTGTACTCTAGGTGCTTATGTTGAAGAAATGAATGCTATTTCGTTACACAAATCTGAGGGCTAAGAAATAGAAGCCCTACCAGGGCTTCTCGCACCCTGGCTTCTCTCACCCAGGGGAGAAAACTCACTCTACTCTCCCAACACTGAAGACTTATTTTACTCGGTCATGATTATTTCTGCCATGCTTCTGGCTATGCCAAGGAAGGTGTGGATTTCAGTCTTAAGGAATGATGAAGGGTCAGCCTAAAAACAATGATCTTTGGGGTCTCTTTCTAATTTAGAGATTCTGGAGAGTTATGTTTCTAGGAGAAGCTGATGTTGGTTTCTTGTTACTCCAGCTCAGAAACAATCTTGGATGAATCCACTATGTCCCCTGCAGCTTTCTATTTGTATGCATTTAACTTTAATTGCCTTTTGTTCATTTCGTTGATCAATATTTTCTCCTTTGTGCCAAGCCCCACGCAAGGCCAAGTAGAGAAAAAAAGGGAACCAGAGAGGCTTCTGTCCTCATGGATCAAGGCTACAGGAGGGGAAGACTGCACACAAGTAGTAGCTATGATGAACTGTCATCAAGTTTCACATTGTGTTAGAGAATAAATGGTACTATGGGGGTTCAGGAGAGATTGGGCTATATTCTGAAGGCAGCCAAGAGCCACTGGAGGATTTTTAAACAGTATACTGACATGATGTGGTCATATGAAGATTGAGGGAAGTTTAGGAATGAGTTGGCATTTCACTTGGGCTGGGAAGTGGGGGATTGAGTTTTTATAGCTGGGGAGGGAGTAGGGGCAGGATATTCCAATAGGAAAGAATGATAGAGGTAAAGACCTAGATGTGGGAAAGCAAGACAGTGGGTGTTAACAGAACAGCTAATTTCTTATGGGCATTTTGTGAAACTCCTTCACAACCAGCTTGGAAGCCACTCAGATGTGTCCATAGAGCAATAGCACAGATTGATGCTGGTTGCATGGTCTGTACCTTGAAGGGCTCTTCCCAGGTGAATCTACTGAAGGAGACCCTTACCCAGAGAAGTAAGAACTTATGGTCCTACAGCATATGTTCTGTGTGGAGCTCTGTCACCATGACATCATGCTGCTCTGGGCCTTCCTTCCCTTGAGGTAGCACCATAATGATGATGCATCAGTTTCATGCTTAAGTCCCAGATTCCAGCATCTGTTCAACCAAAGGATCTATTTTCATCCAACTGCCTTGACTGTTTGGGAGAGTCAATTTTAGGAGAAGAAAAACTTCTCATGACGACGCCATGTAGTTGGTATATGTCTTCTGATTTGCAAATTCTCTGGCGATAGTGAAGCTCACTTTTGGTCTGCATCTTCTCTTCAGAAGTCACATAATGTTTTCATTATTCATAGAAATAGTGCAACTCTCTGCTCTGTTCCGGAAGCCATCGTGCTGTCTCAGGGATATATTCCAGACAGAACTCAGACCTGCCAGATATCCTGCTGGCAAGGAGAGATGATGAGCTTTCTGAAGGTTTTAACCAAGGGCCTGGCTGACGAAGACACTGCAGCTAGCGAGTGAGGAGAAGGCAGGAGGGAATCACAATGTTTCAGCACAATGGGACAGACAATGGCCACCATCTATTATCAATTAGATGGTCCTTTCCCTTGACAACTCCGGTCTTTTGTTCCACCAGAGGGTTATACATAGAGGTTGTGGCAAATCATAACATCTGGAAGTTAGACAAGACCTGAGAAAAGCTTGGGCCAAAAATTCATCCTATGCTTTTCACCCCAAGCTTTGCAATTTTAACTGAAGAGACCATGATTTCTCACACAGAAACCACAGTTACACCTTTGTCACAAATCAAATGACTAAACATGATTGAGTCTGTTTTGTGCCATCTCTCTAGCTTCTAGTCATCTGAATTTCACAAGTGAGTAGTTTTGGGCTTTGTTTTGTTGTTTTTAATAGGTATATGGCTTAGGGTGCTAGTTCTTTCTTTCTAAGTAAAACTTTTTTGAAGTATAACTTACAAAAGTATAGCAAGGAAAAAGCATAAGCATAGAGCTGATCAATTTTTACAGAGTGAACACACACATATCTACCACCATGATAAAGATATACAATAACAGCATTCTAAAAGCTTCTCTTGTGCCCTCTACCAGTCATTTATTGAATGTACATAACCATTCCTGTTAGATTCATAGATGTGAAATTGCTGGCATGAATATACTCAGCTTTACTGGATATTGACAAACATTGCTGCAAAGTGGTTGTATCAACTTATACTTCCAACAGAAGTTTGTGAGAGTTCCAGTTGCTCCACATCCTTGCCAACACTTGGCATTGTCAGTCCTTGTCATTTTTGCCATTCTGGTGGGAACAGAGTAGTAGCTCATCGTGATTTTAATTTGCATTTTCCTACTCACTACTAATGCTGAGCAACTTTCCATGTTTGTTAGCCACTTGGGTACTGACCATCCTGTTCATGTTTGTTGCTTACTTTTTGGTGCATTGTCTAACTTAAAAAAAATTACAGTCAGCCCTTCATATTCATGCATTCCATATCCACAGATTCAGCCAACCGTGGATCATGTAGTATTGTTTATGATCTGTGGTTGGTTGTGTTTGCAGATGTGGAATCTGTGGGTATGGAGGGCTGATTATGGGGCTTGAGCAGCCACAAATTTTGGTATCTATGGTTGGTCCTGGAACCAATCTCCTGTGAATACTGAGGGATGACTGATTAATTATATTCACATATATTTACAGATATCAGATATGTGATATAATTACACATATACTGTATATACGTGATATATTACACGTATCAGATAAGCATATTGAAAATATCTTCTCCCACTCTAAGCCTTACTTTTCAGACTGTAAAGTGTGCATTTAGATGAGTAGAAGTATTTAATTTTAATGAATTCAAACTTATCAACCTTTTCCTTTATGGTTAGTGTTTTTTTTGTGTCTTAAGAAGTATTTGCCTGCCTCAAGGTCATGAATATGTTCTCCTATGTTTTCTTCTTTAGAAACTTTATTGCTTTGCCTTTCAGATTTAGGTGCATGATTTATCTGGAATTGTTTTTTTTGTAAATGGTGTGAATTGGGGTCAAGGTTCTTTTTTCACCTTATATGGATATCCAATTGACCTGGCAATATTAATTTTAAGGACCACAATTTCCCCACAGAAATAACAGTCACACCTTTATCATAAATCAGGTGACTATTTATGAATGAATCTACTTCTAGACTCTCTATTTTGCACCATTGATCCATTTGTGTATACTGGTACCATTCCATGAAGGCTTAAATATGTTAACTTTATGAAAATCTTGCTAGTTAGTGGTGGAAGTACTCCAACTTTTGGTTTTGGCTATTTCTGGTTCTTTGCATTTCTATATACATTTTAGATTCAGCTTGTCAATTTCCACAAAAATTCATTTAAATTTTACTTTTATATTAAACCAACCCAAGATGTATTTTTTCAAGTCAATATTCATTTTATCTTCCCACATATCTTTTTTTTTTTTAAATTTTCTTTATTCCTCCCCACTTCACCTTTTTCTATATCAGACAATTTTCCTTCTGCTGTAGAACTTCCTTTAGTATTTATTTCTTTTAATGTGAACCCCCTGATGACAAATTTGTTCAATTTTTGTCTGTCTTAAATGACTTTTTTTCTTTTTTGAAAGTTATATTTATTGTGTATATAATTCTGGGTTGCAACTTAATTTCTTTCATCACTGAAAGATGACATTTCATAGTCACCCTCTTTCATTATTTCCTTTAAAAGTAATCTAGTTTTATTGGTTTTCCTCTATTTTGCTTTTCCAGATTTTTTTTTGACTTGTGTTTATAGCAATTTTCCTATTTTGTGCATAAGCATGCTTTTATGTATGTTTAACCTGTGTGGGGTTTATAGAGATTCTTAAATCAATGGATTGATGTCTTTTAATCAGTCTTGGTCATTTTCTCTTCAAATATTGCTCCAATCTCATTCTCTCTCTTTGGGGATCTCAATTATACACATTATGCCTTTTTAGCTTGTCCCATATATACCTCACATACTCTTTTTCATATTTACCATTCTTTTTTCTCTCTGTTTCAGTTTGTATATTTTTATTGTCCTACTATTTCCAGTTCATTATTTCTTTCTTCTGTTGTGTCTAATCGGCTGTTAAATCTAGACATTTAATTCTTAATTTAAGTCATTGTATTTTTCAGTTTTAAAATTTCCATTTGATTCCTTTTGATAGATTCTGGTAAAATTCTCCATTTTACATCCATTTTCTTGACTATATTAACATCAATTATTTAAAAATCTGAATTCAAATTGTTCATATGTAGGTTTGTTTGTTTCTTTTTTTTTCCTCTTGGTTTTGGTAATTTCATCTTGACTCTTGTCATGGCTGGTTGTATTTTATGGAATGCTGGACAATGTATGAAAAACACTGCTTTAATTTACAAATGAAAAATTATAGTGCTTTTGTTTGGTGTTATTTTCCTCCACAGAGGATTCAATTTTCTTCTCTCCAGTATTTAAGGGCCGATCACCTCTAATAATGGATGACATGCTTCAAAGCTTAGTTTCATGCTTTGGAGGGCTCATCTATTCTCCTTTACTTTCTTTTTTTTTTTTTTCTTTTTTTTTGCACTACGTGGGCCTCTCTCTGTTGTGGCCTCTCCCATCGTGGAGTACAGGCTCTGGACATGCAGGCTCAGTGGCCATGGCTCATAGGCCCAGCCGCTCCATGGCATGTGGGATCTTCCCGGACCAGGGCACGAACCTATGTCCCCTGCATCAGCAGGCAGACTCTCAACCACTGCACCACCAGGGAAGCTCTATTCTCCTTTACTTTTAATCCTAAGGCAGAGCATTTTAGAAGACTCAACTGAAAACATGCATTGCTTATCAGGATTATTTTTCGCTTTAGAGGACTCTAAACTTTGACATAAATTAGCATCAGTATGCAAAAGAACATTCTGTTCTACCCATCACAGTGAGAGGCTAACCATCCCTCAGCCTCCACACTGACCACACTAACTCCTCTGAGGATGGATAACCAATTCCTATACATAGGAAACTCAGCTGATCATGAACCTATGTCCACACATGAGAGTTACATCCCCACCTTCACTAACACAGAGTCTACTTCCATTCCCATCTCCATCCTCCTCTATGGAACTATCCTTTCCTCCTCCTCCAGGTTGTTCTCATTCTATCCCACCTCCATTTCATACCTGTCCCTGTCCTATACCCTGTGAATACCTGAGGAATCCGGCTTCATTTAGTCACTCCCTGTGAGCATTACTAGATATAAGGAATCACACAGAGTTCTGTCTTCCAAATATATAGGTAATTAGGCCAGGCCCAGGAGACCTGCCATCCTATATGTCTCTATACCATGGAGGGATGCACTTGGGATCACAACAAAATCTGTTGTTATCTATTCTCCTTCAAGACCTATTAGTACCAGTCCCATAATTTCTACCATTCCACACATCTCTTTTATACCAGTCACTTACAAAAATCAAACCTTCCCAGGGCATCCACAATCTCCTATGTTCTCATCTCTGAACTGCTTTGTACATCTCCTAATCAGGCTCCAGATCTCTTCCCTCTCCCTCATTCCTTCTCTGTGGCTTCTGGAATGCTCTGTGCAATTATACTCTCCTGTATCTCCAACTTTTCTCAGAACATTTCTTGCATTTAGGGAACAAGGGAGTCCATTCAGACATTGAGGAGCAAAAGTATGTTATTCTTGCTATGCTTTTCCTGAATTCCTGTTCCATAAATTCAGTATACAAATAATTTTTATTTTATAGGGTGACGTCATGGGTGGTTTGTTATATAACATTAGGTAACCAGAACAGAGTCCATCCAGGCCCTAGAATTTAAATAACTGTTTTATGCTGAGGACTCCCACATTTACACAATTAAGCCTAAACTTCTAAGCCACAGACTCAAGTACCCAGCTGCCTCCTTGACCTCTGCACTTGAATTCCTAATAGACACCTCAAGTTAATATTGAATAATCTTGAGTTTCTGATCTGTAAACCTGCCCCTGTCCCCACTCCCAGTCGTCTCATTTTAGTAAGTGAGACATGCAGTCCATCTGCTGGGTCTGTAGCGTCTGCCCACCTGTCTTCACCTCCACAGTCACTTCCTGAGGGCAGGCACCTCTCACCTTGACCCTGTGTTTCTGCAAGAATCTCTAATCGGTCACTGTGCTACAGAGCTCACTGTTGCTTACCTCTCCACCTTGCTGCTCACTGAGAGATTATTTTAAGATGTAAGTCTGGTAGGCTCACTACCCAGCTTCAACACTTTGTTGGTTCCTCAGTACTTGATAAGATAAAACTAAAAGTCCCTGTATTCACATATGTGGAACTTCATAATCTGGACCCTTCATGCTCTGACCCAGCCTGCCTCTCTTCATCCTAATTAGCTAATACAGAATCACCAGGTTCCATGAACATGCTGCCCTCTTTCATATGCTGTGCTCTTGTTCATGCTGTTCCTTTGGCCTGGCATTTACTCCCTCCCACTTCTCCCACCCTGCACCTGGAAAACTCTGCATCCTCCCAGACTCTGCTCAGGTGCCACCTTTTTGTCATGCAGCCTCTGACCTCTACAGCCTGAAATGGTTGAAAACTACTCACTTATTTCCATGTCACAATACATTTAGAAAGCAGAGACGGAAAAGTAAGTCAGCTGTAATGTATATCCCTAATTGGTTATTTTCAGTTTGTTTTTTTCTTTCTATTTTATCCCTACACCTATTTAATATATGTATGTGTATATATGTGTATATACATATATGTGTGTTTTATAATTATGACCTTTATGTCATGTTGTGCCCTGCTTCTTTCACTTAAACAGTATCAAGGAAGCATTATTAAAAGAATGAAAAGTTGAAAACAATGCAAAGACCCAGCAAGAAGGAATGGTTAAGTAAGTTACATACCACCTCTGTTATGAAGTCATTAGAATTTATGATAATAATCATATTCATGGACCAAAGGACATAATATTGTTAAAATGTCAATTATCCCCAAATTAACCTATTGTTTCAACACAATCCCAATCAAAATGCCACCAGCTGTTTTTGTTGAAATTGACAAGTTGATTCTAAAATTTATATGGAAAGGCAAAGGACCTAGAACAACCAAAACATTTTGAAAGAGAACACAGTTGAAAGACTTACATTACTTGATTTTAAAGCTTGCTATAAAGCTATGTAATCAAGACCATGGGGTATTGTATAAAGACAGATGTACAGATGCATGGAACACAAGAGAGTTAAGAAAGAATTCCACACATATATAGTCAATTGTCAACAAAAGTGCTAAGGTAATTCAATGGAGAAAGGATAGTCTTTTTTAATAAATGATCTTGGAACAACCGGGTATCCATTAGCAAAACAATGAATCTTGACCCTTAACTCATACAATATATGAACATTAATTCAAGATGCACCAGAGACTTAAATGTAGGAGCTAAAACTATAAAACTTTTTGAAGAAAACAGGAAAAAATATCTGCAACCTGTAGTCACATTTCGGCATAAAAAGCATGAATCATAAAATTAAATTGGACTTCATCAACATTAAAACTTTTTTTTTTGAAACTCGATGTTAAGAAAATGAATAGGCAAGCCATAGACTGGGAGAAATACCAAACTGATATTTAATAAAGTACATATATCCAGAATATATTAAAAACTCTCACCATTCAATAATAAGAAGACAAATAACCCGATTTAAGAATGGGCAAAAGATTTGAACAGATATTTCACCAAAAAGGCATATGAAAAACATGCTAAACATAATTAGTAACTGCACATCAAAACCACAAGGAGATGTCATTACACACCTATGAGAATGACTAAAATGAAAGAGACTGATCCTCCCAAGTATTGATGAGGATACAGGGCAACTGGGGCTCTCATTCACTGCTGGTATGGCTGCAAAATAATACAGTCACTTTGGAAAACAGTTTAGCAATTTAAAAATAATAATATGTTTGGCAGTTTGGCAATAAAAAAAATAATAATATGGCCCAGCAATCCGACTTCTGGGTATTTATCCAAAAGAAATGAAAACAGATACCCTTTTAAAGTCTTTTATGTGAATGTTTATAATAGCTTTCTACGTACTAGCCAAACATTAGAAACAACCTAAACATCTTATTACCTAGTAAATGAATACCGTGGTACATCCACATAGTGGACTTCTCCTCAGCCATAGAAAGGGACAAACTACTGCCACACACAATAGTGTGAACAAGTCCCCAAAACATTATGCTGTGTGAAAGAAGTCTGACACAACAAAAGCATACAATGGGTGATCTAACTTGTAGAAGATTGTAGAAGAACCAAAACCATAGTGACAGAAAGATCAGAGGTTGCCAGGGGCTGGGGGTCAGGGAAAGTGAGTACAAAGGGATATGAGAGATATTTGGGGGTGATGCAAATGCTCTATGTTGTGATTGTGGTGGTGTTTATGTGACTGTACACATTTGTTAAAATTGATTATGTTGTGTGCTTTAAATTAGTGAATTTTATGGATCATAAAGTATACTTTAATAAAGCTGATTAAAATATCTGAAGTACCTTAAAATCTATGGTTAAAGATGTGCATTAGTAACATGGAAATCACAGATTTTTGGGCTAGCCCTATTTCCTCATTTGTGATCTGCTTGTGCATATTAGTTTAGCATTTTTTCTGTGCAACTATTAGTTTGCACGCCTACTGCTGACTGTGGGTTCTTCAAGGCTGGAGCTTTATTTATGTGTGTTTATATTCCTCCAGGACCTGGCCAGGGCCTAACATAGACAGAGTATGTGCTCTGTAAATGTTCCATGCATTCAATCAAAAAGTATTTATTGCAACAAATGTTTAATGATCCTCAGTTCAATAATTGCTAAAGAACTTGACCTACATTGCTGCTCCCCTCTTTCGGTCTGGTGGGAGCCTGTTCCTTGCAGATTCTATTCTTGTCTTGGTTGGAAGCTGAAAGAATAAGAAATTTTATTTTATTTTACAAAAACAAATGTAGTGCCTGTTCTAGAGGTTTTAGAAATATTAATTTAATCCTTACAAAAACCCTAGGGGGTAGGAAATATTATTCTTACCATTTCACAGAAGAGGCAACTGAAGCACAGGGATGTTAAGAACTTGCCCCATTTACACCTTGAGTAAGTGGTGGAGCCAGGATTTGAATTCAGCTTCAGGGTCCAGGGTCTAACCCACGACACTTGGGCATGGGGTGAACCCACATTGGTGAAGTCTGTCCTAGAGGAGCCCCTCTGTAGACACACATCTGTGCCTCTTCCTGGCAGTGCCTGCCTTGGTCACCCTCTTACCTTATCCTGTTGCCTTCAGTCTTCGTGGCACTTATGGTCCTCACCATGGCTCTCGGTCCTCTGTGGTCCAGTTCTCTGAGAGCTTACCCCTCCAGGGATGACTGGGGCCTAAGGCTTGGCATGTTCTGTGGGGTGGCCTCAGAGCCCTGTGTGGGGTCCTTGTTTCAATGGTCAGCACGGCCAACCTTCCACAGACTGGCCATCTCCCTCTGTCTATCCAGGAGTCTGGGGTCAGGCAGTTATGGCTGTCCACTGAGGGTCTGCGGACCTTATTACCTACGGCGAGTCAGATCTGTTCTGGAGAGGGTGACAGCAGTAGCCCGCAGGACTGGTGCTGAGACTGTCATCATAGTGACCAGAACAGCATCTCCCTCCTCCCCACCACCCAAAACTCAGGGAATGGCTGTGCTCTTCCCTTCAGCATCTTGTGGATTTGGGGAGGCAGTTAAGAACGTATCTGTGGGAGGATAATGCAATGTTCACACTCTCCTTTTAGCCAAAGCTTTCACATTCATTCAAAAGCAAATCCAGCCCCTTTCTCTCATTGCAGGTATTTACCACCTCCCAGCCACCCAATTCAGAGTGTTTACCTGTTTGGGAATGAGTGGGTGTTGGCAGGAGGCTGGGAGTGTAGAGCCAACGATCTCGCTGTGTAATGATTGAGCGCGCAGTTTCAATGACGCCCAATTCAAATTAGTCAGGAGTGAATGCAGGATGTCAGCACTTCAGCACTGAGGAATTCCTCCCGGCTTAGCGAAGGAAAGTGTCACCAACAATAGCTAAGAGAGGATTCTGTACTTCAAGTTGTGGGTGTGCTGATTTCTTAAACTTTTTTCCTAGAAAAGGATTATAGAAATGTAAAACAAAAATATTTCAACTTGAAAAATACTTCGTAATTGTATGTCATAAAATAATTGGGTCATGGCAAATTAGCACAAATGTTTACAGCAAAATTGCCATGTAAAACATTATTGATAATATTATGCTAATTGCTGCAGAAGCAAAAGTTTATGTTTCAGCAGGATGAAAATTTGCCATGTCTACATTTCTCTCCAGCTTCACCAGTTTTCCATGAGGGCACCAAGCCTGTGATTATGGTAGGGACTGACTTACCCATCTTTGAGGCACTGAATTTGAAAAGGGATCTTTCTGAAGACCAAGCTAAGATCATCAGTATAAGAGAGAATTCCTGAAAGTGTTCTTACCCTCCAGCGGAAACTCAGCAATGCTTGTACCCAGAACGATCTTTTTCGGGGGTGGAGCATGGAGGGGGAACACAGTGTGCTCTGAGGGGCGGAGAGGACATGCGATCGGGCTACAAAGGACCTCAGACGGGGACTCCTGGACAAGCCCCCACAAGAGTCTGTTAAAATACAGACTCTGTTTCAGCAGGGCTGGAGAGGGGCCTGGGATTCTGCATTTCCAGGAAATGTCAGTGCTACTGGTCCACTGCCTTTAGAGTGGCAAGGCCTTAGAGGAAATTTTGCCTAGGGTTGCAAATTCAAATATATCTGGAGCCAGGTGGGCAATGGAGAGTGACAGTGATGGGAGTGAGACAGTTTGGGATGGCAGAACAGGGGGTGGATTGGAAGAGGGCAAGCTGGTCCATTAAGGGTATTCAAGGGCCATGGAAGGAAGAGAAGAGAGGGGAAGAGAGGGAAGGAAGAAGGGAGACTGGGCAGGCACCACCCACTAGCTGAGTCTATGCGTCTGAGACTCTGAATCTAACCCAAGCCAACCCTGAGGAAACAGGCCTGGAGGAGCAGAGGGACGTGCCACAGGCCCACAGCTGGCTTGTGGTCAGCCAGGGCCCAACTTTTCCCACCTCCCTCCTGCTTCCTGGGATGGCAATCTGTGCTGAACTCCATGTGACTGCAAGACAAATCCACCAATACTTGGGGAGCACGCCTGTCTGCGCTCTGTGCCCTCAGAGGGGCCAGGCCATCTTGCTGCTTGTGCAATAGCACCTCAAGTTCATCCGGAAGGCTCCTGCCACCCCTGTTGACACAGCTGTGCTCACATCTGTCCAGACAGTGGGCAGAGGTCTGCCCTATCTTGCTGCTCTGGCCTCCTCCAAGGGCCTTGGGTAAGTCACTTTCCTCTGGGCCTCAGTTTTTCATCTATGAAACAGAACCACATTTAACACCAGGACAGCAGTGTTGAGGGGAAGCATCCTTCTGACCTCCTAGGGGTGGTGCCTCGTCACAGCCTGAGCAGCAGAGGGGCCCTGCCCCCAGGTCTGTGTGCGGAAAGCCTCACTGCCTACAGGGACAGGGCACTGGGTTAGACCTCAAGGGATTTCCATGTCTTGTTTTACCCAGTGTCTACGGTCCTGTGTAACACCCTGTGCCCCTCAATTTATCACCCCTCTCAAAATCTTGCCCTCAGGCTCCACAAGACTTCATGTTTTAGTTTATGAGGCCTATTAATTCTCAAAAAAGGGTTACGCAAAATGGAATGCCCACTCTGTGCTAGGCCACTGGGCTCAGGTCTCTAAAGGGATGATACCATTTCAACCTCACAACAATAGGAGATTCTTTTATTATCCTCATTTTACAGATGAGGAAACCAAGGCCTAGAGAGGTTAAGCAACTCATTGAAAGTCACATAGACAGAGCCAGGGCTGCAATCCAATGTCTCTAATTCGAGGTCATGCCTGTGTCACCCTTAAAGTCTGCCACTCCTTAATTCTTCCACCACAAGCCAGCAAGGCCCATGGGAGCAAGGGCTGCTCCTTACTTGTCCTTTGGAGGCCCAGTGTGCGGTGCGAGCCTGGCACTAAGGATTTGTTAATATTGCACAAGACTTCTTTTCTTTTTCTTTTTCTATTTTTTTGGGGGGGGCGTGCTATGTGGCTTGTGGGATCTTAGTTCCCCGACCAGGGATCTAACCTATATCCCCTGCGGTGGAAGCAGGGATCCCTAACCACTGGATTGCCAGGGAAGTCCCACACAAGCCTCCTTTTACACCGAGGTTCCTTCTTTCTCCCAAAATGACTCTTGACATCTTGCAAAGGGCAGGTCTTTGTGAGAAGAGGTGTTTATTTTTCCAAGATCAGTCCCCTTAAACATATGCTGCTGTTCAGAGTTTCTAGAAGGGCTGAGGGCTCATGGAGCCAGGCTCTTGCCAACCACCTCCCCTCATTTTTGCATTTTGAGCATAAGATGCACAAAATGTAGTCCAGCTGCTTCACATTATTTTCTTCTGCTCAGAATCGTAACCCTCTCGATTATGTTATTCTTTTTTATTATTTATTGTGTGCCCTGGGGAATTTTCATTTTAACCAAGACACTGGTTCAACTTCAAAATGGCAAAGAATGATTTGTAAGGAGATCAGCATTGGGAGCTTATTAAGACAAGTATTTAGGGGATGGTTTGGAAATAGAAGAGGGAAACCTCTCAGGAGAAGAGTTATTTCCAGGAGTTGAGAGGGAGTCGTGGAATATGAGGAAGGGGAAAAAAGGGAAGATGGAGAGGCAAGAATATATAAAAATAGAATTGACAGGAAAATAGGAGGAAAATGGAGGACATGAATGTGAAGAAGTCACGAATAGGAAAACACAAAAGTCCTCAGAAATGAAATATGATACATTCACCATCATTTGAAACAGAGTGAAGATTGTCCCCGCTCCATCCTGCAGGCTCCCAGATGGGTTTAGGCTGTCAGCTGGGTTATTCAGATGTTTTCTTGGAAGCACTATAGGAAATCACAGCCCTGGGAAGCATCTTTGTCCTCACTGCATAAGTGTTGGACACCAGGTACCAGGGACCTGGAGAAGCCTGAATCTGCCCTTCCGGAGTGGAGGCCTGGGGACCCCACCTGCTCTGGAGCTTGGCCAGGCAGCTCTGGAAGAAGAGCTGTGTTGTGTGGGCTTTGCGGAGGCCTCTCCTATCCCTCTAAGCCCCCCACAACGTCAGCGGTGACTCCCGGATTTGTGCCCTGTGGTGGCCCAAGTCCCTTCTCTCTGAGACGCTGCCCTCCTGCACTGTGGTCCTCAGGCCGCTCCCCGCAGGGCCCTGGGACCTCCACTGAGCATCTCACTGTGCCCGTGGCATTTAGTGATTTACAGGGGCACAGGCATCAGGCCCAGAGCACACCTTCAGGCCTTTCCCACCCCTTTTCCACACCCGGAGCAGAAGAGCCTGCATGAAACGGCCCCAGGTGTTCGGGGTCTGATCAGAAAACCCGTGTTCACAGGCCTCAGGTCAGGCTGTGGGGCTGAAAGCTGACCACGTCTGCCTCCCAATGCAGCCAGACCGCAGTGGAGCCCGAGACAGCAGAAGGCAATTTATTCTCCTCAGGCCTCTTTTTCTGAGATGAGCACGGGAGAGTTCTTGAATCCTTGCGCTTCTGTGGAGAAATGAATTCGGCAATGAACAGTCTTGGGAATTTGAGGTGCACGTTCTAATTATGCCATTTAATGAGAGAACACTGCCAAGCCACCTTCTAACCTTGCTCTCTCTCTCTGGGTTGCTGTTTTCAGCACTTACTGCCTCCAGAGCATCGGATAACCACTACTCTGACCCCAGTACTGTATACACATGTGCACACAGGTACATGTATACACACACATGTGCACACACCCGCCTCTCACAGCATACCCCCATCCTCCCTGGGTGTCCCAGTCACTTGAGTCTCAGTCCAGGAACAGCCTGGGCTCCACTCCTGGGCAGTGTGGGCTTCCCAAGTGTGTGCCCAGTCATCAAAGCCCATGCCTTTACTTCCTGCACCGGCCCAGTGGCAGGATGGATGTGCACATTATTAACCTGTGGTAGAAAACATGATGGCCCCCCAAAAATGTCCACATCCTTATCTTCAGATTCTGTGCATATGTCACCTTACATGGCAAAAGGGACATGACAGATGCGATAAATTAAGGATCTTGAGATGGGGAGGTTATCCTGGACTATCTGGTCTATTATAATCACAAGGGTCACATAGGAGGGAAGCAGGAGGGTCGGAGTGAGAGAAAATAAGACAACAGAAGTGAAGGTGAGAGCGATGCAGGGCCACAAGCCAAGGAATGTGGGCAGCCTCTAGAAGCTGGCAAAGACAAAGCAAGTATTCTCCTGTAGAGCCTCCAGAAGGAATGCAGAGCTGCTGACACCTTGATTTCAGTCCAGTAAGACCCACTTCAGAGTTGTGACCTCCAGAACCGTAAGATAATAAATTTGTACTGTTTTAAGGAACTAAGTTTGTGGGAATTTGTTACAGCAGCAATAACAACTAGTATACACTAGTACAACTTGGGGTATGGTCCTCAGGACAGGCACAGGGAAAAACTCTTCTGGCTGTGACCCAGCAGCAAGTGGCATCTGTGTCTGGCCACAGCATCTAGGCAGCAGGGGGGCAAGTAGGGAAAAGTGGGGCTTAATCATGCGTCATGGGATTCTAAGAGTTGGGGGCAGACTGTGGGTCAGGCTTAGAACTGTGGCAGAAAGTGAATGTTTCAAATTTAAAACTTGCTGGATCCAGCATTCTGGGGAAACCAATTATTAAATCCGCGAAACCCCAGAGAGTGAGCAGGCCACCTGTCTATGTGGGGCAAGGAAGGAGCTGGTAAGGCAATCACCTCTTAGTGGCAGAAAATATGGCCTGGGCAGGCAGGCTGCGGACTGGCAAAAAGGAGAATGGAGCTCTTTCAGACCTTCAGCTTTTTACCTCTGAGGTCCCCATACCTGTCTGATGACCAGAACCATGTGGGGTGCGTGATAAAAACACAGGTTTCAGGTTCCTGCCCTGCGGTCCTCTAGAAGTTCAATTGTATGTCTGTCTGCAGTAATGTCTGTTGTGCTGGGTGTGGTATCTTGTGCCCTCAGAGCCCAAGCCATATGCACAGGGTCCCCAAGGCTGGTTCTGCCTCAGATTTCCACTCTGCCCTCCAGTCATCTACTCCCACCCCAGCCCAGAGTGCTCCATTGGGTGGCGTTCTGACTTGTCCAGGTGATATTTAGTGGGTCACCATCCTCGGGGCAGGCTCCTCAACTCTCCATCTCAGGCCTACCCAGCCTGGGCTTCACTCCTGTGTCAGTTGCTGAGCTGGAGAGGTCACAGCACAGCAGTCAGAGAGCTCAGAGGGTCTGGAACGCTCCTGTTTCTACAGGTATACCGTATCCTGACTGTGCAGACTCAGAACCTCAGCCCTTCCTCTCTGTTCCTTCCCCACCCTTTCAAACTGGACCCTGGAACTGAGGTAGCTGAACCATTCTACCTCCAACAGACAAGGACAAGTGGGATTCTTGCACCAGCCTCAGCCTTCACTGTACTGGTAGAGACTCGTATTTACTGCCATTAAAAATATCATCTAACTAGCTCTTATATATGTATGTATCTATTTTCTCTATGCATCTATCTATCTATCATCTATCTATCTATCTATCACTATCTATCTATCTATCTATCTATCTATCTATCTATCTATCTATCTATCTATATATATATATATCTACTATCTAGCTAGCTAATCTATCCCTTTCTATCATCTATCTATCTACCTGTTTATTTTAGGTCTCGATCTTTGAGCTCAGGGAAGCATGACATACAAGTTAAGATGGCTGGCTGTGTTGAAATCCAGTTCTTTAATAGTTCTTAACTGTTTGACCTCAAGCCAGTTTCTTAGCATCCCTTGATCTCAGCTTCCCAACTGTGGAGTGGGGGTAAGTAACAATAGTACCTAGCACATAGTGTTCTTACCAAGGTAAAATGAGCTAATTTTTGTAAGATTCTTAAAACGGCTCCTGGCAAGTTGTAAGGGCTCAATAAATGTTAGGTGTTACTATCATTTGGGCTAACCTTTAAGAGCTATTTATTTGAGAAAAGGAAATTTTAAAAATTCTCCAAGTTGGATTGCCCCTTTATTGTAAAACTCTCCTCTGGCCAGCTTGCCTCTCGGCAGGCCTTCAAACAAGGAGGGGAGAGAGTGACTGCAAACTCAGTCCACCTTTCTGGCCCTGCATCCTTTTTGTAGTTGAGCAAACAAGCAGGAATAAGCTCAAAAGGCTGAGAGCAGAGGGCGGGAGAGTCCTGGCTTGCTCAAGCCAACATAACAGAGTCGTCAGAGGGCAGCCCATATGTGAATCTAATCCCCACACCATCTGTTTGCTGATTTTCCCCTCTGTCCCCCTCTTTCAGGCATAAGACATTCTGAGCAGGTGGAATTGAAGGCCCTGCAGACAGGTGGCCCCGGCCCTTCACGCCAGAGTTTTCAATTATGATGCCAGTCAATGGGAGAGAGAGGAGGGTGAAAATGAAAATGGAATATTTGGTTAGCGCTCTGACAAGCCATGAATCAAATCCAAGTGAAATTGCTCTGGAGTCTCTGGGTCTGTCAGCCTACCCCATCCATTCTGCTTGCCCCTCGGCGGTGTAATTCTGTGTGCAGCCAACGCTGTACGCCGCGTGGCTGGGTCCGGGTCTTTCAGCCGTATGCTCTGCCGGGGGGCAAGGTGCAGGGCTGGTGGGGGGGGGAGGGCAGTGAAGGTCAGAGGTCAGATCTGGGAGGGCCGTGGGAGGGGATGTCAGCAGTGTGGGTGCTAAAGTGTATCTGACCCTTGTCACAGGGCTGGGATGCCTGCTTCCCTCTCAGGACTCTTCCCTGGGCTCATTGATTCCCTGGCAAGTGGCCATTCATTCTTATTTGAGGAGCTGTCTGTGCCACTGGGGTCAAGGCCAAGGGGTGCTTCTGGGTCAGCAAGAGAAAGAGAAAATCTGCAAAGAAAGTCTTCTCCATCAGGAAGGAGGGCCCCCCTCTGCCTTCTCCCCAGTAACAGCCCAGACTGATTTAACTGCCCATTAGGTCGGGAACAGAGAGCACTGGACAGGGAAGCCTTAACTAAGGGGTTTTGATGGAACGCTGGAGCAAAGGAATGCGTGCTGAAGAGGCGGAGCTGACTTCAACAGTGCAAACCCCACCCATCCAAGGTCCTGCTGTCCAGGGTGTGGAGAGCAGGACCTTGGATGCTTGCCACTCATCTTCCGGCTTGGTAAGCGTTTACTGAACAGAGTGAGTATTGTGACATGATTTCAGCTCTCAGGACTCCCAGGTTTGGGGCGACTCAGGCAGTGATGTGGACCAAAGGCAGTGGGGAGGTCAGCTCTGGGTCCTGTCAGGTCCTGTGGGGAAAGCCTGTGGCACTGGGCCCCCATGTGGTCAGTGCCAATCAGGGAGATGCCAGTCAGGGCTCCTGCTCACCACTGAGCAGGTTGCCCATTGCCCAAGGGCAAAGTGTCTGGGAGGACTAAGGTCCCACTCACTTTCCACTCACCAAGCCACGTGTCCTGGCACGGCTGTGTCTGTCCAGAAGAACGGGAGCCTTCAGATTCACACAAAGGCCTCAACGAGCCAGAGGAAGCCCAGTAGCCAGACGGCAGAGAAGTCTGCTCCACTGGAGCAGAGAATTGTCAGGAGCTTCTCGAGCTGCAGAGCAAGGCCGAGTCAGGTCCAGTGATGCCAGAACAGAGCCAACAGCAGCCGAGGTCAAGTTGGAAACTCAGAGTAGAATCGGATTCCAAGAGGCCAATCAAAATCCAAACTGTCAGCAGTAACTAGAAGGTGGGGAATTTCCACTGCATTTACTTTTCTCCCTTTCTGGTCCCCTCCCACATCCTCAATGTCAAATCCATTCCATGGATACTTGCTAGTAAATTGCTGAGACAGGAAGCTGGAAGGAAACTTGTGATAATTATGCAGACAGCTCCTGCCCATCTCCAACTTGGGTGTTTCTTCAGTGCAGCAGGACAGATAACCATCTTGGCTATGAGGGACATGAGACATAGGGGCTAGCCACACTGAACATGGTACAAAACAGGGAGGGTCCCAGGGCAGGGCTTTTTCTATCACTTCTGCCAGGCTACAAAGTGAGGGCAGAGTCCAGCACAGGCCCCACAAGCTGTGTCAGCAAAGAGTATTGTAGTGGGATGTTTCTGGAAATCCAGTATCCATTTCTTCTTCTGAGGCTGGATCCTGGTTTTCCTGTGGGGAACTGTTTCTCCCCCAACTGCCAGGCCATGTAATCTGGAAAGAGTGACACCCCCCTTCTTCCCCAGCATATGTCGAAAACCCAAACAATCCATGTGTTCTATCCCCCTAACCACAGCGATTGGTCCAGGGTTGGGTACGTGACATCCACCAAGCCAATGAGGTGCAAGTCCAGGGTTTCATAGGCAATATGAAGCAGTAGAATCTCCATATTTATTAATGGGGATTATTAAGATGGCAGAATGTAAACCTGGAGCTTCCAGGTGGCAGTGCAAAGAAAGAACGTGTGTAAGAATGCAGCTAACACAGGGGAAAGCAGAGTTGAGAGATGGAAAGAGAGCAAAGCCCTGGATCCAGCTTTTCCTGAAGCTAGACCTATCCCTGGACTTTTCAGTTACCTAAGCCATTAAAATCCTTACACTACTTTTCTTCTTGAACCAGTTTGAGTAGAGGTTCAATCTTGTCCCCTGAAAGCATCCTGGTTAATTCAGGAATGTTCCTGGGGAAGCCCTGCCTCTAAGCTGGTGGCTGATTGAGAGTAGGCATGGAGCTGGGATCCCAGGTTTTGGGTAGCTAAGGCACACAGCTTTCCATGGCTTGGTCTCGGTGGCAGCCCCATCCCAGGCAGCCATGTTCTGAATCTTATGATGTTAATGACATAGATGATCTCTGAGTTTGGGGCATTTGGACTGGAGACTTAAAATGTGTTCTGCAGAGATAGTCCAGAGACATAGCCCAGAACAAAGGGAGCTGTATACACAGGAGTCTGGGAAGTGGTGTGTCCAAGGCCATGCCCCTGGGCTCAGTTCAACAACTGGTTGATGCAGGAGCCTAAAGGTCTGGATATTGGGGAAATTCCACGGTGTTATTTTAACTTCAGTGGTCCTCATGGTGTTGGTTGAGGCTGTCGTTGGGCCTGTCCCTGTGCCATGACTCAGTTTCTCCCACTGCCCAACCCACTTCTGTCCTCTCCCTTCCACAGATGTCAATCGCAGGGCAACTCCTTACTGAATCCTGCCCGATGACTCCATCCCAGAGTCCGCTTCCCAGGGCAGTGTTCCAGCTGGGTCAGTTAGGCTTCCCAGCCCCTAAGCTTCCCTCTTATTCTGTACTCTGTGTCTCTCCTACACCATGAGTGGCTTGACCCAGGTGCTCTGCTTTGTTCATTTTCCAAATGCCCAGGGCCTAGCACAGAGCCCAAGTGTAGTAGGTACTCAACAGGTCAAGGCTGGGGATATGAGTGGATGTGTCCCCATTCAGTGGGAGGAGTCAAGGGGTTTTCAAAGGCCCCTCAACTTCTTTCTCAGCTTTTTCTTCTTCTTGGAGGCAGTGATTCTGTAGGCAATGGGTTAAGAAGGACAGGGGCAGGAGCCTGGGCAGGGGAAGCTGGAGCTTCTTCTAAAGGGAGTGGCCCTGGCTCACCACAACATGAGGGCAGAGGGGTCCTGGTGCAGGAGCCCCACGGAGGGGAGGGGAGTAAATGCATCTAACTGTGCCACATCCCAGGCAGCTCAAGCTCAGTGGTGGGTGGGGGGAGGAGGGGGCCTGGCTCTGGGAGGGGAGCCCCCAGCCCCCTGAGGCTGGATCATAGAGTGTCATCTCCTGGGGAGGCTTCCGGGAGCATTAACCTGGCTCAGCCATACTACTTCCAATTCAAGGTGTCCTCTCACTACCTAGGAAGCCTGTAAAACCCTCTCCTGTGCGCTTCCCAGGAGGTAGGGCTAGGACACAGTGCCTTTTTAAGCTCCTTCCCATCTCAGGATAGGGATGCTTATGGATGCATTTTTAAGTTAGGAGCATTTGGATGTTTTGCTTTATTGCTTCAAACAGTCCACAGACAAGCAGTGAGGGATGGTGGTGAGGATGAGATGTGCATCAGAGATAATAGTTTGCAGGGTTGGGCCCTTCCCTTCCACCTGGAACACTGAGGCTGGATAGCATCCTTCAGGAACAATGTGCTCATCAGTTGCAAAATGACAAATGTCGATAATACTGCAATCCATTATATAATCTCTTATATTTTTCTGTTTAGTTACAATTCTTTGTTATTTCCTTGGACTTTTCTGAACACATCTGTCAAGCAGACCTGAAGCAAGGTCCCTTATGTACATGGGCTGAACCTAAGAACTAAAACATGATGATAACAAAAATAATAAATGTAATAACATCACCTCACTTCTGTTCTAAAGCTTTGCCCACATTATCTTTTTAATTCTCACCACAGCCCTATGAAATTGACGTTAGCATTTTGCCAGATGAAGGAACAGATGCTTGAGACCTTAAGTTGCTTCCTCAGCACTGGTAAGTGACAGAGAAGGAGTAAAGCCAGCTCCCTCTGGCTTCATGCCCATGGCCTTCATCCTGCTCTAACCACTGTGGGTTAGAGCCACAGCAGAGGGATGGAGACTGATTCTGTCTATGAAGTTGGACTTCAGTGCTGTGCCATGAGGGGTTTTTAGCAGGCAAGGGACCACTTCAAACGCCACCCAGAGCCTCCTAGGGCAGGCGACAGCTGCGGTTCAGGAGAATGGACACTGTGCAGGGCAGGGCCATTGTTTTCACATTTTAATTTCTTTTAGCAGTGGAATCCACTATTTCCCTCAAACAGTAAAAGAACCTTGACGTAAAACAGATAGGGTTGTTTGATTGGAATGAATTGATTTTATAAGTTCACATGTGTAATAGTTGAAGCTAGCTAGTAAGAAAAATGAGGCTTTTTAGATGAACACAGCCTTTGAAATCAAATTTTTTGGCTAATATTTGCAGTCTTAATCAGTCTCAACATTCCACTTATGTCTGCGTTTTGCTAGGTCACATAATATTGGAGAAAAATTCCTGATTCACACAGATATTAGCTGTAAATATAAATTCCTGAAAGCTGGCCTTATGATCTCAGTAGTCTCTTAAATGCAACTCATCCAGAGGTTTGAAAGAGAAGTGGCAAGATATTTTTGTTCCAAAGTTGAATTACTCTCTGTGCCTAGGAACTGCCTACTTTCTTTAATCAGTAAATGTACAAGCTGGAAGGAGGTAATGAATGGGTTCTTCAGCTGGTATTAAATCACAACTGTATTCTAGAAAACACTTTTCAAGTTTATGTTCTAACATTATGAGATGTTTGGCAATATCATTAGAAAAACTCTCATACATCTTAGTACCTGTCTCTGTCATACAGTCACTCAAAACCTCAAAGTAGTCAAATTCATTTTCATTTTTCATTTGTTCATCTATCTATGCATTCAAAAAATTTTGTTGAGCACCTACTATATTCTGGGGAGTGGTCTAGGTGCCCTGGATGTAGTGATGAACAGAACGAAGTCCCTTCCTTCCTAGAGTCTACATTTGGAGGATAGGAGGGAGGTGAGGATTGGGAAAATAGACAATAAGCTCACAAAAACGTAAATACATTAGCCAGGCGGGAATACATGATTTTAATAAAAGAGAAGTACTGTTTAGACAATGGTGAAAAGATGTTGGAGAAAGCAGAGTCAAAAGCACAACTGAAACAAAAGTGGTGAGAACATGAAACACAGGGAGTGTAAAGAGCAGTCTTTTTTTTATGTTCAGTTTCCCCCAACCGATTGGAGTAGATGTCTCATCTTACCTTACTGGTGAAAGATACCAAAACCTTGGCGCTTCCATGATGTAATGACTTTGTCCCACTTCTGTTTATGTGCACAATTTTCTACAAAAGAGGGTAAATACATTAACGAGATAATTAGGCAACTTTATTTTGAGGCCTATATGCACTAACCCGGCAGCACGGGTAACCCATATTTGGTGTAAAGCACACTGACTGCATGTTGCTTTAATTTGTATAGTTCTTTAAAAATGCTTAAAATATATTCAAGCACAAAATTGTAGTGTTTTAAAAATCATCTGCTCTGGACTTTAAATTCCTGGGGAAGAGTCTGAAAACCACAAGTATGGTGGGTATAGGGTGGGTGTGAAGGTCAGACAGACCTGTCTTTAGCCTCACCAAGTCTGGTTTAAAATTGGATGCTGCGCTCATAAGTTGTGTGGCCTTGGGATTCTGTCTAGGCCTCAGCGTCTTCACCTATGAGGCAGAGAGAATTGCCTCCCCACATTGCCTGGATGCCTGAAACATCGACACTCAAGACATGATAGGTTCCTTTTCATTCTCCCCAAAGCCCAGTCTTGATCGCCTTGGGGATACCAGCCAGCAAGGAACAGGTCTCTGGCCAGAGGAACTGGTTTATGCTGGGGATCCAGTCTCTGGGGGCAGACGTCAGGGGCCGAGAGTCATTTGGAGGATGGGCAAGGGGTTGGGACAGGAACTTGGGTGCATAAAGCAAACAAACTAGGGACACAGCGACCAGAAAGGGGCCCACCATGGTCAGTGGCTCTTAGCAATGAGTTAGAAGCCAAGGGGTCCCAGGTGTGGGGAGGAAAGGACTTTGGAGACAGAAAACTGAGCAGGACTGCATGGGCAAAGGTAGAAGGGTATCTTTTAGACTTCAATCACCAGTCTCCTCTCAGAAATGGTCTCCACATTGAACCCCGCCTCTGGTTTATCTTGGCTGCCAGGGCTTGGAAGTAGGATGTGGTGGCCATAGGTGTTGGCAGTGGTGGCTGAAGCTGGCTCTTGGTGGCTCAGGAGAGCTGACTGTGCTCATCACTTCCCAACTCCATGTTCAGTGACGGCACATTGGTATCTGAAAGTCAGATATAGTGGGGAAATTTACACCGCAGAGCTTGGCAAAGGTTACGAATCAGGGCTCTTCCTCCAGAGAGCCGGTTGTTAAACACTGGATGCTGTTGACCTCACCCTTGTGATAAAGATTACATGTGAAGTTCTCAATTTACAAACTACTACCCAAACATGCATGAGTTTACCACAATACTTCCCCCCAACCCCATCACTGACTTCCTTGCTGCTGACTCCTCCAAGAAGCTAGAGAGAATCCACAGGTTCAGGAGGGGAGAAGCCAGAAGACACTTGAAGGAGGGCTGTTTTGCTTGCTGGCTGGTTTTCCTAGTCATTTTCACTTCATGTAGCCCAGCAGCCTGAGGAGCCCACAGATTAGATTAGTGTTATTAAGACTAATGCCTAGATATTTGTGGAGAAATATATTCTAAGTTACAAATCAGCATTCAGAGGACATAGAGTTGACAACTGTCTTTAGCTCTTCTTATTTAATCAGTCAAGATATTTTTGAAGTTTCATGTAGCACAAGATGGATTCACTCACCAGCTCACATGACAATTTCAGAAATATCTTATTTTAATTTCTGATTCCTCCTCTGTGGGTAGAAGATTTTAGTCTGTTAGTATCCTCTGTACTCCAAGCATCCCTGTCAAATGGTTAATGATGTGAAAACAAGTATCTAAGTACGCTAGGGTCACCTGGCATTTAAATAAACGCTTTCATAAAGATTGAAGCAACCCTGCATGGCAAGGGTGCAGACCATGTGGATTTCCATAGAGATTTTGTGGAAGAAAACATGCCATGGTTGTAGATGGGTCCACAGGGGTTTTCCCGATGCTGTTGGCAACATTTGCCTGAATGTTCAGGCTGCATAAAAACTACTATAAAATTAGTGGCTTAAAACAATAACCATTTTTACTGTATCTCGTTTGGTGGGTTTGATATTCAGGCAGGATTTCACTGAATTATTCTTCTGCTCCCAATGACATGGACTGAGGTCACTCAGTGGTTCTTAACTGGTGAACTGTTATTCTGGAAAGTCTAAGAAAACTCATATATCTGACATCTTGGTGGGATAAACGTGATCTTGTGGCTTATAATAAGAAATATATATTTGGTCTTTGTCCCCGTTTTTGGCACAGAACTCCTAAAACCATTGTAATTTCCCAAGTGATAAGAGCAATAAAGATGTCTTTTGTTAAGTTAATGAGGTGACTTTGGAAAGCACCTAGGTCACCTAAAGATGGGTGCTGGTTGCCAGGGGACCCAACCATGTGATAAGATGATAGGAAATTTCAGTCCCACCCAGAAACCCCCACCCCCAACCCCGCAACTTCTGGGTAAGGGAAAGAGGATGGAGGATGAATCAATGACCAATTATTTAATCAATTATGCCTAGGTAACAAAACCTCCATAAAACCCCAAAGGGATGGGGTTTGGAGACGTTCCTGGTTGGTAAACAGGTGAAGATTCAGGGAGAGTGACAAGCTTAGAGGGCATGGAAGCTCTGTGGCCTCCCCCCCATGCCTTACCCAAAGCATCTCTTCCACCTGGCTGCTCCTGGGTTATACCCTTTTATAATATACCAGTCATCTAGTAAGTAAAATGTTTCTCTTAGTTCTGTCAGCCATCTTAGTAAATTAATCGAACCCAGGGAGAGGCTTGTTGAAACCTCCCATCTATAGCCTATTGGTCGAAAAAAAGCACAGGTGACAACCTGGACTTTCCATTGGCATCTGAAGTTGGTGTGTGTGGCAGGGAGGGCATTCTTGTGGGACTGAGCCCTAATCCTATGGAATCTGATGCTATCTCAAGGGAGATAGTGTCAGAGTTGATTTAAATTGTAGAATTACTTGGTGGTGTGGAAAAGCTCCCACACATTGGAATTGGGTGCAGGATCAGAATAGATGAAAGCTGGCTCAGCCGGGACTTTCTAAAGGAACACCTACCTGTGGCCTTTTCAAGTGGTGGTCTCAGAGTAACTGGATTTCTTATATGGCAGACAGCTTCTCCCAGAGTGAATGTCACATGAGAACCAAGTAAAAGCTTCATGGCCTTTTCTGACTTTGTTGCAGAACTCAGCAGTATCATTCAATTTGTTCAACTGATGACAAGTGAGTCATCAGGTCAGGACAGATTCAGGAGAGGGCAATTAGGCTCCATCTCTTGATGGAGGGTCGGCATGATCCCACCATGGAAATGCATATGGCATGGGAGCTATTGCTGTGGCAATTCTTGGGAAAAACCATCTGCCTCACTGCGTATCATAAAACTGGCCGTCTTGGCTACCACATTATACCATACAGTAGCCAAAAGTGTTGATTGACAGCATTTTCTTTTGAATCAACTAAATGATGCTGAGCTTTGTTCAGGGTCTGGATTAATTTCAACCTGATCTTCATCCTTACCACTACTCTACATCATGAAATCCAAATCCTGTTTTTGCTGTACCCACAGCATGTTGTCAATCATCTTAAGAGTTGTCATAAACATCTTAAAATATTAACATTAATTAAGTGATAAATATTTACCATTTATGCCTTTGAGGATTTCAACATTGTTACAGCTGCAATCAGGCAAGCTATGACAGGATATCAGTCTCAACTCTTAAAAATAAAAAAATCTGAGAATCATAGATGTGTACCCTAAGTACCATGAATGGATGGAATTTAGAGGAATGATTTTTTTCAGGGGCTGGGGTGAGCGTGTGGATAAGTTTCTCTAAATACAACTAGTTATATCTCTTTAATTGATTTTTTTTTCTAAGAATTGACCTTTTTTTCTTTTGTGCTAAATGACTTCTGTGCAAGCTGTTGGCATTCTATTGTTTCTCTCCCACAAGCAGAGATCAGGCTGTTCACGTTTGTGTTGATGAGCGTGAACGCTGCCATCACTGGCTGACACAGCGCTGCATGCCTTCCTCCTGAGGGCAGTTAATAAATTGTCTTTGATGATTTGCTGACATAACCTTTAGATCTGAAATGGCAGTTGTACTGGACTGTCAGGAAAAGCTCCTTTTGTCATACATCCCATGGATATATTAGAAAACATATATTACTCTGGTTTTGAAGTCTTTCTGGTGTATTTAAATAATTTCTTGACCAAATGTTTTAGGAATCAATTGAATAGTTCCTATTGTCTTGACTAAGCTTTTTCTCTTTTAAAATTGACATCAAGGTGTTTGAGATCTCAAAGAAGAATAGATTGAAAACTTAAATATCTGGTGCATTTAGATGATCACTTGTCTTTTTTTTTGGTAAATATAAATCCTTTATAAATTTCCTTCCGAAGTCTGCCAAATATAGTACTTCTCCAAAAAAATACTTACAGATTTTTGTGATGAAATGACTCTTTGAGGCCCAGAAGTATAAATTTGGTAGTATTCTGACATTTCTTTGCTCTTACTACCCTCATGTTGCCTCTTGATCAGAGCCAGGGTGGGTTTATATGGGAACCATCCTAAGGATGCCACTTGGGTGTCAATTTCCTGATTGATACTGTCAGATTTGGAAGATGGGCTAGTGGAATATTTTTCAGTCCAGTATAACTGGGAAACATTAGTTAGCACTTGTCTACCAAGAGAACACTGTGGGGCTTCCCTGGGGGCACAGTGGTTGAGAGTCTGCCTGCCGATGCAGGGGACATAGGTTCGTGCCCCGGTCCGGGAAGATCCCACATGCCGTGGAGCGGCTGGGCCCATGAGCCATGGCCGCTGAGCCTGCGCGTCCGGATCCTGTGCTCCGCAATGGGAGAGGCCACAACAGTGAGCGGCCCGCGTACCACATAAAAAAAAAAAGAACACTGTGAACTTAGGGTCCTAAGGAAAGATGTCATTCAGGTCAAAAGGGACGGGCAGAGGGTACACATGCTCAAAGAGCTTCTTTTCCCCCCAGCTTTACTGAGGTATAATCAGCATATAACATTGTGTAAGTTCAAGGTGTACAATGTGGTACTTGGATACATGTACATATTGTGAAATGATTACCACAATAAAGTTAGCTAAAACTTCCATCACCTCACATAATTACCTTTTGTTCTCCTGTGGTGAGAACTTCTTAAATGACCCTGAACCCAGTGCATCCAAGGGAAAATCTCTTTCAGTTTGTCCTGTCAGATGAAACGGAGGTTCTCTCAAACAAGCAACACACTAGTGTGAGTTTTGTGTCCTAACTCACGGATCCTGGGAATCTTCTAACTCAGGGGATTTCCTCCTTTTTGGAGGAGTACGGTAGAGGAGGGAGTTGGAAAGCTCAGTTCCATAACTTGTGGCCCATTTTGGTAGGCGTGCAGAACTTGCTGCATGTGTTGGATTATAGCCATAACTTTTATCCTAAATTTTCCTTTGCTTGGATTTCACAATTTACTCTCTTCCTGCTGTGGTGTGTGTGTGTGTGTGTGTGTGTGTGTGTGTGTGTGTGTGTGTGTGTAAGTACTCTCAAAAATACTTTTGAATGGGTCGAGTTATAAAGAAGGAAATCATGGTCTTTGTCAATGCTTATGGTTTTAATGCTATTACATAGGGAGAGGTGAAATAGGAGGTGTAGGAAGAGTGGGGTGAACTACAGCACAGCGGGGTTAATTCCCAGGTGGTACAAGGCTGTAGAATGTTGGAATTTCAGGGCTAGTTGGTCTGCATGGTGGGCACTCCCTGGAAGGGAGATTTACCTCTGCTTGGTGTTCATGGGTCTTTTGGTGGAAGTAAGGAATGCTCTTCTCATTTTCACTTTCACTTATTCCTTTTTCTTTTTAAATAGATAATCAATGACTACTGCATAAATATTAGAAAATACAGATAAGAAAGGGAAAAAAAAAAACCCTATAATCCCACCACTTACTTAACACTTTGGGTAAAATCTTCTACACTTTTTTTTTGTAGTTGTTCTACTAATTATTTTTTCCTTGAATTCCATATTGCCTCCTGCTTTATTTTGCTTGTATTTGCCCAGAATGTTTGTCTAACCTTTTATTTATTATCTGTTTCATTATTTTTTTATGATTATAGCAATATCTGTCCCCCCAAATAAAAAAATCTACACAGTACAGAAGAATATGGAATGAAAGAAAAAAACACGTTTCTTTCCCACATCTGATCTTAGCATTATATTTCAAAGAGAAGGACTTTTGAGGGTTTTTTTTTTTTGTTTTTAGTTCTTATTCCATAATTCTAAATAATAGGCTTTTCCACTATTTCTTGATTTGTCAATGCTAAGTGATTTATCAACTTTAAGCATATTTATTGATTCCCTATTATGAAAAATAATAAATTTCGCTCACTTTCTACCCTTTCTCTTGTTCCCTTTCTACTTCCACTTTTTTGTTTGTTCTTTATTTAGTTCTCTATCTGCTACTTTTAAAACTATAAATAATATACCTCTACCCATTACTTGTTGATTCATCTATTTAGACAGTGTCTTGACTTTTGACTATAGAATATGAGGAAATTAATGCCCCTCCATTCCCTCTCCTTCTTCTCCCCTTCAGTTCTCGACTGCTGTTGTTGTTCTACTATTTTTACATTGTTAAGGTTCTGATATAGGCATAATTAAGACTTTCGTCTTTTTGTTTAGGTTGATTCCTAAATCTAAATATCCTAAAATTCTCTTTGTTATACTGGCTGATAGGTATACTATTTACTTAGGAGTCATTTAATGGGACTGTATCCAAAGAGGAAGAGAAGTAATTTTCTCCAAATCTGTGCCTCTCAAAGGAGAATGCTGCAAATGCCAAGGTCAAAGACATCCTCAAAATCATGTCACATATAATTTTCTTTATATTTAGTTTTGTCATTTCATATATAGAGTTTTCTTTTTTTTTTTTTTAAACATCTTTATTGGGGTATAATTGCTTTACAATGGTGTGTTAGTTTCTGCTTTATAACAAAGTGAATCAGCTATACATATACATATGTTCCCATATGTCTTCCCTCTTGCGTCAGAGTTTTCTTTATTCTGGAGTTTCTAATTGCCATTCTCTTTTCTTATTGATAGAAATGTTTATCATTTTTTTTTTTTTTGCTAAAAACTTTAACAGTGTTATAGTTAATTTGGAAAAGCAAGTATGCCATGAGCTCTGAGATTTATGGATACAGTAAACTCACTAAGCAGGAATTAACGAATCAATGAAGGGATGAAATTTCAAGTCTACATTTGTAGGCAGAAAATAAGGCAGGTGGAGCTTTATTAAGGGCAAATGACAAGTAATGCAATTAGAGAAAAACAATTCAATCTATCTAAGTCTGTAAATTGACAAATTTTGAGCTATCAGATACAACCTGGGAAAAGGATCAAACATTACCGTGGATATGAGAACTATATTCTATAGAAATATACACAAAATTGGATGTTTACATCGATACTATTTATAACATTGAAAAACTAGAATCATAATCGTTTTTAAAATGAAATTATTTTAATAAGTTATTGTACATGTATCCATAAAATAATATATAGGTAAGAAGTTACACTATTCTAATAACTACCTGGAGGCACTCTGGGAACTTGATGAATTACCTTGATGCATGAAATACTGGCTTGTGAATCCATGATGTCAGTACAAGTAACAGGTATTATTAAAAAATAATGATAAAAATTTAAAACGTGTCTCGTGACTCAAGAAGGTTTTCGTGGATTGTCTGGGGCCAGTTATAGTAATTCCAGGGGACTCGTTGTGATGCAGAAAAAGGTCTCCTGCAAAACCACATGGGGGATGGAGGACAAGGTGGGAAGGTGAGGAAGGAGCTGTTTGGTTGCTTACATCTTTTTCAGGAAGCATGCCTGAACTCCACTAAAACAAAAGCAAAAGCACATCTTGAACACATTTGTTGGGTGGTAAATGTGTGCTTTCTAGGACTATTGCACAGAGACCATTCTGTTTACTTTTCATTGCACTCTAGGTGTTTTTTTATTTCTTTACTTTTTTCTTTTGAAAATTAACATACAGTGAAATGGCTTCCTTTCCTTTTCTCTTTCGGGGTATAGTTCTATGAGTTTGAATGCACGTATGGGTTCGTGTAACTACCACCACAATCAGGATACAAAACAGTTCCCTTGCCCTCAAAACTCTCTGTGCTGCTTCTTTGTAGTCTACACTGGCAACTACTGATCTCTTTTAAATAGCAGCTGCCATTTAAAGCTTCTAGTGATTATGAACACGGCTGCTATAAAGATTTGTGTATGGATTTTTCTGTAAATGTTAAGCTTTCATTTATCTAAGTTAATATCAGAGTGGGTTTGGTGTGTCATCTGATGTTTTAGTTTAACTTTATAAGAAACTGATGAAGTGTTTTCTAAAGTGCTATATATTGCACTCATACTATTGCACTTGTAGGAGCAATGTATTAGAGTTGATTCACATTCTTTCCAGCACACAGTATTGTTAATTTTGCTATTAGTATTAGTTTTGGCCATGCTGATAAATATACTTGTAAGTAGCATCTCCCTAAATGGCTAATGATATTGAGCATCTTTTCATGTGCTCTTTGCCAACCACATGTCTTCTTGAGGAACTGTCGTTTCAAGTATTTTGTCTATATATTTTTTCCAGTTGTTTTCTTACTGCCGAGTTTTGAGAGTTCATTATATGGTTTGGATATGTAAATATTTTCTCAGTCTGCAGTTTGTCTTTTTATTTTCTTAAAATTGTCTTTCACAGAGCAAAAGTTTTTAACTTTTATGAAGGCTAATTTATCTTTTTTTAAAAAGTTGATTGAATTTTTGTTCTTGTAGCAAAGAACTCTGGCTAAATCCAATTCATGAGCATGGCATGATTCTCCATTTATTTATATCAAGTTTGATTTTTTCCATCAATGTTTTGTTGTTTTTAGCATACAGATTCTATACATGGTCTATTGGATTTAAATAGACTAAACTATAAAATTAACCCATTTAAAGTATACAATTCATTGGATTTTAATATATTCACAAAACCATGCAACTATCACCACAATTTAAAGTTATAACATTTTCATCACCCCAAAGCAGTAACTCTTCATTTTGCCTCCCCCCATTCCCTAGTCATAGAAAACCATTAATCTGCTTTTTGCCTACTATGAAGTTTTCATATAAAAGGAATCATGTTAAATATGGTCCTTCTGTCTGGCTCCTTGGCTTAGCATAACGTTTTCAAGGTTTATCCATATTACTGCAGGTATCAACATTTCTTCTTATTGTTGAGTAATAGTCCCTTGTGTGGATATATCACATTTTGTTTACCCATTTATCAGTTGATGGACACATGAGTTGTTTCACCTTATGGCCATTATGAATAATGCTATTAAAATTAGTATACAAGTTCTTGTGTGGACGTATGTCTTCTTTTGTCTTGGGCATATATATAGAAGTTAAATTGCTGGGAGATACTGTAGTCTGTTTAACAATTTGAAAAACTGTCAAACTGTTTTCCAAACTGCCACATCATTTTGCATTCCCACCGGTAGTATATGAGGGTTTCGATTTGTTTGCATCCTTGACAACCCTTATTATCTGACTTTTGATTCTAGCTGTCCTAGTGGGTGTGAAGTGGTATCTCATTGTGGTTTTGATTTCTATTTCACTGATGACTAATGATGTTGAGTGTCTTCATATGCTTATTGGCCATGTGGTTTTCTCTCCATTTTATTAATATGATGTGTCACACTGGTTGATTTTCATGTGTTGAACTGACCTTGCATTCCTGAGATAATTTCGTCTTGGTTATGATGTACACTCCTTTGCATATGTTGTTTGATTCAGTTTGCTAGTATTTTGTTGAGGATTTTTGCATTTATATTTATAAAGGATACTGGTCTGTAGATTTCTTTTGTGATATCTTTGTCTTGTTTAGTACCAGGATAGTATTAGCCTTACAGAATGAGTTGGAAACTGTATCCTACTCTTCTATCTTTTGGATGAATTTGTGAAAGGTTGGTACTAATTATTCTTTAAATATTTGGTTAAATTCATCATTGAAACCATTTGGGACTGGGCTTACTTTGTGCCTAGCTTTTAAATTACTAATTCAACCCCTTTACTTTTTATAGGTCTAGTCAGATTTTCTATTTTTTTATTGAGTCGGTTTTGGCCTTCCTAGGAATTTGTCCATTTCATTTAGGTTGTCTAATTTGTTGGCATACCATTATTCAAAGTATTCCCTCATAATCTGTTGTATTTTTGTAAGGTTGTTAATTATTTCCCCTCTTTCATTTTTGGTTTTATTAATTGAGCCTTCTGTCTTTTTTCTTAGTAAATCTAGCTAAAGGTTTGTCAGTGTTGTTGATTGTGTCAAAGAATCCGCTTTTGGTTTTATTGTTTTGCTCTGTTGATTTCTATTCTCTACTTAACTAATTTCTTCTTTAATCTTAATTATTTTTTCCTTCTCTTTGCTTTGGGTTTAGTTTACTCCTCTTTTTCTAGGTTCTAAAGGTAGAAAGTTAGGCTATTGACTTGATGTCTTTCTACCTTTTTAATACAGGCATTTACAGCTACAAATTTCCTTCTGTGAACTGCCTCAGCTGCATCTCCTAAGTTTTGGTATGTTTTGTTTTTGCTGTCACTTATATCAAGGTATTTTCTAATTTCCCTTGCAATTTATTTTTTGACCCATTGGTTATTTAGGAGTATATTGTTTAATTTTCACATATTTGTGAATTTCACAAATTTCCTTCTATAGTTATTTTCTAATTTAATTCTGTTATGACTGGAGGGCATACTTTGTATTATTTCACTCCCTTTAAATTCATTTGAGGCTTGTTTTATGGCTTCATATGGTCTGGCCTGGAGAATGTTCCATGTGTACTTGAGAAGAATATCTATTCTACTGTTGGTAGGTGGAATATTCTACAGATGTCTGTTAGATGTAGTTGATTTATAGTATTGTTCAAATCTTCTACTTCCTTGTTGATCTTCTGCCTACTTGTTCTATCTATTAGTGAAAGTGTGGCATTGAAGTCTCCCGACTACTATTATTATTGAATTGTCTATTTGCCCCTTCAATTCTGTCAATTTTTTAAAATTATTATTTTATTATTTTTGGCTGTGTTGTGTCTTCGTTGCTGCATGCAGGCTTTCTCTAGTTGCGGCGCTGGGCTTCTCATTGTGGTGGCTTCTCTTGTTGCGGAGCATGAGCTCTAGGTGTGTGGGCTTCAATAGCTGTGGTGCGTGGGCTCAGTAGTGGTGATGTGTAGGCTCAGTAGTTGTGGCTCACAGGCTTAGTTGCTCCGTGGCATGTGGGATCTTCCCCGACCAGGGATCGAACCCATGGCCCCTCCATTGGCAGGCAGATTCTTAACCACGGTGCCACCAGGGAAGCCAAATTCTGTCAGTTTTTGCTTCATATATTTGCTATTTATATATAAGTGCTATATAGTTCTTTTTATTTAGCGTTTTATTTTTCCCGCATATTTTTCAGTATTTGTTATGTTTTTAATCATTTAAATCATACTCAGTATGTCATTCCTGTCCTATATTTACATGATCTGATGTTCTTGAACATCTAAACCTACTGTTCATCATATCTTCTAATCTCATGAAGCTAAATATTTTCCTCATATATTTTATAATTTTTCATTGTGAGCTCATGTTTAGAGGGTTTAATGTGTTGGAAACTTATACAGCATGGACTGAAGTTATGTCTCTCCAAACTGATTTTTCTTTTACATCTGTCAGATGCTCTAAGGGTGTCACCAGCCTGACACCATTATTTTATGTATATTTGAGATGTGAAAATGTCCTGGAGAAAGCTTAAATTTGATCTCTAAAACTGGGTAAGCATAGGCCCATAAACAGTTTTTTTCCCACTGAGAAGCCAGACCAGACAAGTAAACTTTCTTTCTCTTTACCCTGTGCTGTTGGGTTGACATTTTCTAGTCTACTTTTTAGAGAATGTGGAGCCTTCCTAGGAACGTGGTTTTCATACAGAAGTCTCAAGTCTATTCCTACCATAAAGAGGATCAAGGCCTAATTTCATTTCCCTGTGAGGTCATTAAAACTCAGATCCCTTAGTTATTGAGACCAAAATAACTACTCCTAGGGCTGCTACAGAATTTGCTCAGGTCCTCATCTCTTTGGTTTTTAGTTTTGTTTTTGTTTGTGGGAATTTGCTTTCTTGGGACCATGGAGGTGCATATAATAGGATGTTTGTAATATTTTAGCCAGAAATTGTAAAAAGTTTTCAGGCTATCTAGTTCAGACTGTTGCCAAAAATAAAAGTCAAGTCACTTTCTTTTTATCTTTTGAAAATAAAATTGTTTTAATAAAGAAATTCAGATTAGAATCAGAGAAATAAAAAATTACTTAATCACTACATTAGTAATTGCTGGAGGCAAGATCCATTGGTGCACATACACTGATGAATATCTACCTAGAGCCAGAGGAACCTACCAACACATCCTTTGCTGACAAGGAATAGATTCATTTCCCCTTCTAAGCAGCCCTCACTGCAAAACTCATGCCTCCTGTGAAGTGGGCCAAATATCACCTCTTTTTTCCTTGATAGAAAAGCAGAGTATTTATCTTCCCTTATCACCAACAAGAAATTAAGTGTGATTAGACACAGCCAAAGTTATTTTCTTATTCTGATCAGGGCAACATTCACGCCTAGCTCTTGTGAAAAACCAGAATTCTTCTCCCACTTGTAAGCAAGATGCCATTAATGACCATGGCACAAGATGCTCCCGTGGTGTCCACAAAGGTAGGCCTCATGGTTCAGGTAGTCCAGGTCCATGGAATATAGTCCAGAGCTATTTCCCAGCAAGCTGAATATGACCACTGATGGCCAAATATGACCACTGATGGCATGCTACTGGTATATGTCTGAAGGGACACTGAGGAACAGTCTACTCCAGTAGCCATTGACTTCAGGGACTCCAGATGTAAGACATAGTGCCTCTTCCTGAGGAAATGCCCATTGTAGACAAAGGCCACCACCAACAGAGCCTGGAACTAGTCAGTGATATTTTTGAATGTCACCAGCATCTGGTCAGAGCCATAGTTTCCCAGGAAACAGGTGAACCCAAAAGTTCATTTGAAGTCTTTGTCCCACAGTGTTCTGCACAGCTGAGATCGTTTTCTCAGTAAGACCAATGGATGCTACAACTCCTATGAGGGATCCTCTGCCTGGGACCAGCTATGAACAATAAGGCTTTTGACGAGTATGATTTTAACTGTAGAATGAATGGATACATTTTTCAAGCTAAATATATTCCTTCTACTCCTTGTTTCTAACAATTTCCTTTTTTTTTTGGTTGTTAAAGCTTGTTGGATTTTATCCAATGCTTTATCTTTTGTTGAAATGACCTTATGGCCTTTCTTTCCTTTATTTTCTTACCAAACACGCATTCCTGGAGTAAATTCAACCTGATCATAATGTCATTATCTTTTCAATGAATTTCTATAATAGTGTTATTAATATTTTGTTTAGTTTTTTTTGCATCTAAGTTGGTGAGTGATATTGGCTAAAGATTTTCTTTCTCAGACTGTCCCTGCCTGTATTTGATATTAAGTTTACACTAGTCTTATAAAATGAGTTGTAAAAAACTTTTTTTCTGAAAGTTGAACTAGAGGTTTGTCTGTTGTATTTGTCTTTTCAAAAAACCAGTTTTTGAGTTAGTTGAAATTATCTACTGCATCTTTCTTTTCCATTTTATGCACTTCTGCTCACATATTTGTTGTTTCCTTCCTACTGATTTTTTTCTGGTTTATCCTGCAGTTCTTTTTCTGGTATCTTAAATGGATGCTTAGCTCATTTATTTTCATTATATCTTCTTTTCTAATATCTGTATTTAAGACCTTTTCCTCTCAGTACTGCATTGGCAGTATCCCCAAAGTCTAGCTGTGTAATATTCTTGGATTGATCCAAAAGTTACTGAAAGAATTACTTTTAAATGTCCAATAATTTATTAATTTCTCCCCTGATTCTGCCCCATTTTGCTTTATGTATCTATTATTATGCACTTAAATTGTTTTATCTTCCTTATGAAGTAAAACTTTTGTCAACATATAATGGCTTCCCAGATGGCTTCACCACCAAACATTTAAAGAATTACTACCAATTCTTCACAAACTCTTCCAAAAACTAGTAGAGGAGGGAACACTTCCCAACTCATTTTATGAGGCCAGCATTACCCTGACACCCAAATCAGACAAAGGTGCTTGACATCATTAGCCATCAGGGAACTATAAATCAAAACCACAGTGAGATGTCTCATTGTGAACCACACCCACTAGGATGGCTAAAATCAAAAATTCAGGTATTAATAAATAGTGACAAAGATGTGGAGAAATTGAAGCCCTCACACACTGTGGGTGAGAATGTAAAATGGTGCAACCACTTTGAAAAACAGTTTGGGGCTTCCCTGGTGGCGCTGTGGTTAAGAACCCACCTGCCAACACAGGGGCCATGGGTTCGATCCCTGGTCGGGGAAGATCCCACATGCTGCAGAGCAACTGGGCCCACGTGCCACAACTACTGAGTCTGTGCTCTGGAGCCCATGTGCCACAACTACTGATGCCTGGGCACCTACAGCCTGTGCTCTGCAACAAGAGAAGCCACCACAATGAGAAGCCTGCAGGCACCACAGCGAAGAGTAACCCTTGGTCTCTGAAACTAGAGAAAGCCCACGTGCAGCAATGAAGATCCAGTGCAGCCAAAAATAAATAAATAAATAAAATAAATTAAAAAAAAAAAAAGGAAAACAGTTTGGCAGTTTCTCAAATGATTAAACACTCCTAGCTATATACCCAAGAGATATGAAAGCATATGTTCACATAAAAAATGTGTATACTGCTGTTTATAGCAGCATTATTCACAGCCAAAAGATGGAGACAACAATGTCTATCAATGTATAAATGGATAAATTAAATGTCGCATATTCATATGATGGAATATAATTCATCCATAAAAAAGAACAAAGTACTAATACATGCCACAACTTTGATGAATCTTGAAAACATAGTAAGCAAAAGAAGCTAATCATAAAAGTCCATATATTATGTGAAAGTCCACATAGAATATAAAAGTCTAGAATAAGGAAGTATAATAAGACAGAAAGTAGATTTTAGTTGCTTAGACTTGAGGGAGAGGTAAGGAGGTAGGGCATTAGAGCTAAAAGGTATGGGGTTTTCTTTTCAGGTGACAAAATATTCTAAAATTGTGGTGATATTTACTTATCTGTGAATATACTAAAAGCCATTGAATTGTACACTTTATTTATTTATTTTTTTAACATCTTTATTGGGGTATAATTGCCTTACAATGGTGTGTTAGTTTCTGCTTTATAACAAAGTGAATCAGTTATACATATACATATGTTCCCATATGTCTTCCCTCTTGCGTCTCCCTCCCTCCCACTCTCCCTATCCCACCCCTCCAGGCTGTCACAAAGCACCGAGCTAATATCCCTGTGCCATGCGGCTGCTTCCCACTAGCTATCTACCTTACTACGTTTGTTAGTGTGTATATGTCCATGACTCTCTCTTGCCCTGTCAAAGCTCACCCTTCCCCCTCCCCATATCCTCAAGTCCGTTCTCCAGTAGGTCTGCGTCTTTATTCCTGTCTTACCCCTAGGTTCTTCATGACATTTTTTTTTCTTAAATTCCATATATATGTGTTAGCATACGGTATTTGTCTTTTTCTTTCTGACTTACTTCACTCTGTATGACAGACTCTAGGTCTATCCATCTCATTACAAATAGCTCAATTTCGTTTCTTTTTAAGGCTTGTACACTTTAAATGGTGAATTGTATATGACACATAAATCATATTTCAATAAAGCTGGTAAAAAAAAACCCTATAAAAACACAATGGCCCTCATATCTTGAAATGCTTCTTTAAAACAATTTTGTCTGATATTAATATATGTACAATAATGTTCTTCCAGTTTGAATTTTCCTGATGCATACATTTTTTTGTGTTTTATTTTCAACATTTCTATTGTTCTTGTATCTTATGTGTCCTTTGTTTTTTATATGTGGTTAGTTATTTTGTAAATCCAGTCTGACAACTTTATTATTTAATTGGAAAATTTTATTCTTTATTATTAATTGTGATTTTGTGTGTGTCTGTGTATGAATACTTTTTACTATCTTATTTTGGACTAGTTTACTGTTTCTCCCTGTTTCCTTTTCTTTTGGATTTATTTGTTCCCCACCTCCATTTCATACTTTTGTTTCTTTCACTGATTTGATGTTTTGAACTCTAATTCTACCCTTTTAGTAATAACTTTAGACATTTTTAACATGCGTATTTATGTTAACAAAATTTTAACTAAATCATTAATCATATCCTTGTCTGTATCTTGAACAATATGAGGATTTGAATACTTTAACTTGATGATAACCCCTATGTATATCTACTATTCATTATTTTAGTTTTTATTAAAATTCTACATTCTGGACATTTTAAAAAGTGGTTTTTGATTATATTTAGCTCCTTGTTTACCATTTCTTTGGTCATCTGTCTTTCTGGCATCACCTTCTGTGATCATTTCCTTTCATCTTGGAGTGCATCCTTCTCTCTAGTGAGTGTCAGTGGTAAACTTTTTTCATTAGTATTTGTTTCAAAATGCCTCAATTTCAACTTTGTATTTGAAATGAAGTACTATTGAGTATAGTGATCCTCAGTTGACATTATTTTCTCCCAGCACTTTGAAAATATTATTTCACACTCTTATGGCTTTTATTTTTCTTCTTGCATGTAATCTATCTGTTCTGCCTGGTTAATTTTAACATCTTTGTCTTTTTTCCTGAAGTTATGTTAATTTTTTCTAGATGTCTTTTTGTTCACCCTGTTGGGAATTGTTGGACTTCCTGAATCCTGAGTCCGAGGATTTGTGCCTTTCAACAATTTGAGGAAAGTCTCAGCCATTCTTTGAATAATGCTTTTCCTTTATTATTTTTATAAGCTTTATTATAAACTACAATTAGATGTATGTTGGAATGTTTCACTTCATAGTTTACATCCCTTAACCTCTTTTTCATATTTTTCTTATCTTTATGCAAAATTTGGAAAATATATTTTGTGTACTACCTGGTTCACAATGTATCTTCAGCTGTATCTAACTTTGAACTTGGCATCTGTGTAACTTTCAACTTAGTGTCTATTTTCACTTAATATTTTTTATTTCTAGAAGTTCTACTTGATACTGTTTCAAACTAGACATTTTGATAATCTTTTGCTCATTCACTGTACTTTCAATATCTTATTGTATCTTTAAAATATTTAAAAAATACACTTTGTATTCCATTAGATAATTCTAATATCTCCTGTCTTTGCAGATATTGTTATGCAGTTTTTTTCCCCCTGAAGATTTTGCTCATGGAGGCATTCTTCTTTTGTTTCATATATTTTGATTGTAAATACATGTTCCTCAACAATGCCTTTTAAAGTTTGTTTTCTAAAATAATCTAGCATCCTACCTTTGATATATTTTGTATTAGTAGGGTTTATGCAGATATCTAGTCTTAAATATTGCCAGAAACAGAAGTCCAATCATCCTTTTATCTTAAATTTATGTTATGTTGTTCCAGCTACATCTCTTGTTAAACAGTAATTATTTGCATTTTGTTTACCAAACACATTTGAGATGCCTTAATAGACAAGCTTAATTAATGCACCATTGTAAATCAACTATACTTCAATAAATTTTTTAAAAAAATAGATGAGCTTAGCTTTGACATATTCAATGTATATCTGATATATCTTGTTCTACTTCTGTTATTTAAACTTCTGTCATTTTTATTCTTCCTTATTTTTCTTTGGCTGCCTTCTGCAATATTTCTATGGTTTGCCTTGTTTTTGTTTTGTTTTGTTTTGTTTTGGTAACCTGTCTTGTTTCACACTTATTTTTATTCTACTGATACCTCATTAAAAACCCATTTTCTTTCTAAATATATTTACACTCTTCCTATATAAGGCAAGAGATTTTTTATATTTACCAATACTTCTATTAGTGACTACTCTGCACTAAATTTTCATGGAATAATCTGGCCTTTTAGATGAATTATTTTTATTTTATTTTTACATATTATGTACTGTTGCTTAAGAATTCTCTTTTAAGCTTGTATTAAATGTTATACTTTCATTATATTTGTTTAGACTTCTTTTCTAAATTTTATTGGATTTATTTACTCACTATTGGGTGTTGTTCCCAAGAGCACTTTCCAATAAACCACTTGCATGCAAATCTCCATTTCAAACCTACAACATCAGGGCTATCTCTAAGACATGAAGGGACCTTGGCAAATACTGTCTGTGTAACAATTTGATTAAAATTTATATTATAAATCCATGGGCCCATGTGGGGTATAGGGAGTTGTCAGTGAAGATTTAGAACAATAGCTAAAGAAGAGGTAATTAGGTGTTTGTTTATTGTCCATCAGTGCATGCAAAGACTCTCTCTAGCACCCAGGTACCATTTCTTCCTGTTAAGATCCAGGAATCATCTTGTCCTGTTTTTTTTATTATTATTATTAATGCTCTATTTATTGTCAAATGCACAGTCCCTGACTAATTTCCCATGTCTTACCAGGAGAAAAGGCTAGTAATTATGTGTAAAGCCATGCCACAAACAAAATTAAAAGACAACCTACAGACTGGGAGAATATATTTGCAAGTGATTCTACTGACAAGGGATTAATTTCCAAAATATACAAACAGCTCATACAGCTTAATATCAGAAAACAAACAAACAAAACCAGACAACCCAGTCAAAAAATGGGCAAAAAACCTAAACAGGCCTTTCTCGAAAGAAGACATACAGATGGCCAAAAAGCACATGAAAATATGCTCAATATTGCTAATTATTAGAGAAATGCAAATCAAAACTACAATGAGGTATCACCTCACACCAGTCAGAATGGTCATCATTAAAAATTCTACAAATAATTAATGTTGGAGAGGGTGTGGAGAAAAAAGAATCATCCTACACTGTTGGTAGGAATGTAAATTGGTGCAGCCACTATGGAGAACAGTGTGGGTTCCTTAAAAAACTAAAAATAGAGTTACCATATGATCCAGCAATACCACTCTTGGGCATATATCCAGAGAAAACTCTAATTCAAAAAGATACACCTACCCCAATATTTATAGCAGCACTATTTACAATAGCCAAGATATGGAACAAGCTAAAAGTCCGTGGACAGATGAGTGGATAAAGATGTGGTACTTATATATACAATGGAATGCTACTCAGCCTTAAAAAAAGAATGAAATAATATCATTTGAAGCAACATGGATTATCATGTTCCGTGAAGTAAGTCAGACAAAGGCAAATATCATATCATATCACTTATATGTGGAATCTAAAAAAAGATACAAGTGAACTTATTTACAAAATAGAAATAGACTCACAGACACAGAGGCAAATTTATGGTTACCCAAGGGGATAGCAGGGTGGGGGAGGGATAAATTAGGCATTTGGATTTTACATATACACAGCACTATATACAAAATAGATAAAAAACAAGGACCTACTGTATAGCACAGGGAACCATATTCAATATCTTATAATAACCTATAATGGGAAAGAATCTGAAAAAGATTTTTTGCTGTACACCTGAAACTAACAGAACATTGTAAACTAACTATACATCAATTTAAAAAAATGGCTTAAAAAAAGTTTTTAAAAAAGCCATGCCTCTTCTGAACCTGTTTGCGTTGAAACAGTATAGAGTTTCTTGATTCTGAGCTACCCTGATGTCTTTGTTTAATGCTGGTTATATTGTTCCTTGTGATGCTGCATTATTCGAAGCTGCCCGTGAATACAGTTTTCCAAGGACTCTCAGGAAGGAGAACTCAAAAGATATCCACATTCCTTTCCCTGTCTTCTTCTCACCTGTCTCCTCCTGTGCTTCATAGGTATGGCCATCTTGAACAGTTCCCAGTATCTTGGGTATTCTCAAAAGGCACTCTCATTCTCTCCTTAAGTGATAAAAACATTATTCATAATTTTTCTAATTTCAAATATAACAAATTCCTGTTGTAGAGAATTAGAAAATACGTATAAACAAAAAACAAAAGTAAGAAAAATCACCTGAATCCCTCTATTCAAAGATAATTTTTGTCAATGTTTTAGTATTATTTCTTTCTAGTTTCTTTTCCATGTTTATGTTTATTTTTTACCTGTGTAATATTACTCTACAAACTATTTTATATCCTGTGATTTTCACTTAACAATGTGCCCTGGGTATTTTATCATGTTATTAAGTATTCCTCAGTAACTCCATTTTTATTGGCTGTACGTATTCCATTTCTTAGAGGTACCATCAATTGTTTTTTCTAATTTCTGGTTATTGGATATTTTGGTCTTATTCTTCCTCCCTCCTTTTTTCATTTTAATATGATAAATAGCATTGTGGTAGTATAAGCCTCACTTTGCATACATTCTTGATTATGTCCTTAGTAGTATAACTTCATAGATGTAGAAATGCTGGATCATAGACATAGAAATTCTGTTTTTTTTAAAAAAAAAATCCACCAAATTGTCTTTTAGAAAAGCTGTATGAATTTACATTTCCACTAGAAATGTATGAGTTCATAGTGCCAAACGAATTTTCATATATGTTAATATAGATAAAATTATTATATTGTATATATTTAATATATAACTATATACATTAATGTATACAAATTTTCTAGAAAAATTTCCAGAAATTTAAGTTTTAATTTGTATTTTTTTGATAATAAAATACTGAACCTTTTTCAACTGGTTGTTTCTCATCTTTTGTGTCATCCTACCCCTGTCCTTTGGTTTTACTATTAATATATTCATGTTTTACTTATCAATTGATTTGGGAGAGCTTCTATATATTGATGGTATTGCTGTTTTGTCCATTTCTATAATTTTCTTTATAGATTTTTTAACATGCCAAATTCTCATTTTGATAGCATTAAGCTCATTCCTGAATCACTTCACAGAAAATTTGTAGATCCTACTATGTACCAGACATCATTTTAGGCCACAGGGTTGTAGCAGTGACAAGTGAGACAAGGACCTCCCTCCTGGGTTTACTTTCTACTGGAGGGTGGAGGAGTCACACAATGAACAAAAAGATATGCAAAATATCAGATAATGATAAACCCTGAGGAGAAAAGCACAGCCGGTGTAGAGAGAGCCTGGAGGGCTACTGTAACTGGGCAGCCAGGGATGGATGGTGCCTTCCGAGCAGAGACTGGAGTGAAGGGGGGTGAGTGGTGGAACCATCTGGAGAAGTTTTCAGGCAGAGGGAACAGCAAGTGCTGAAGCCCTGAGGGGGGAAGAATGCTGGGTGTGTTGAAGGGGTCAGGAGGCTGTCGTAGCCAGAGCAGAGTGAGGTAAGGACAGGAGTAGTGAGAGTGGAGTGGACTCCAGGCACTGGTGTGCTGCAGGCTACTCTCATCTGCTCATCAGAGCCAGCTGTCAAATTTTCAAGAATTTTGAGAGCCAGTTGTTAAACATAGTCATTATTAAAAATTAGATTATACCGTGTAAACTTACAGTTAAGTACGTTGTCTTAAAAATGAAGGTAAAAGTACTCAAATTTCCTCACTTCCAAATTATTTTTTCTACATTTGACTGTTTTCTCTGCTCTTGAAGTTGTGTCTATTGTGCCTGTATGTTGGAAACACTGCATAGCGGAGGGTTACTGCACATCTCTTCACAACACAATGACATCATGTTGATAGCATGAGGTCAGCCATGATGAAACTATTTACAGCACAGAAATCAGCAAATTCTACAAATCAGGGCCTTGTTTATCGTTTTGTAGGCTGTCTAGACTTAAAGTGATGGAGAAACTGTTAATAACGTAGATTAAATTTAAAAGTGTGTGTTTCTAGCTGCTACATTGTGAATGCTCAAAAAAATCAAGGAAATATTCCTCCAGTATTTAAAAATTATAATCCAATTCGGCAAAAAGTTGTTTGCATCACTGATGAGCAGGTGGAGGTCCAGCATATGTTTTCATTGTTTCACCTTCTTTTTACTCATTAATAATATTAAAAGAAATATATCAACCAATATTCATTTTGGAACTGTTCTCATTCACCAATTGCAGCCATAGGTTTGCTAAGACTACAAGAGTTTGGCAGAAAAACAGTAAAAGCATTCTGTGAGAATCAATTTGATATATGGAATTTACAATGAAGAAAACTGTATAGTTTATTACTATTTGCAAATGTATGCTACACATTCTTTTATTCACTAAAATGTATAATAAACTTATGAATGTATGTGCATACATTTTTTTTCTGGAGAGCTGGATGTTGAACATTTGTCTGCATACCAGTACAGCCAACTCTGGAGCATCTGGGAGCTGTTGTGGACCAAGGTAAGGATTTTTATTCTAAGTGTGCTTGGAAGCTCTCAGTGGGTTCTGAGCAGAGGAATGATGTGTCCAGTTATTGGGTTTACAAGATTCATTCTGGCTGCCATATAGGAAATCAGCTGAAGGAATTAAGAGGGGACACAGGCAGACCAGTGTGGAGGCTCTCGCAATGACCCAAGTGAGAGAGGACTGGGCTTAGATTAGGGTGGTTACAGAGGACGTGATGAGAAGTGGTTGTATTCAAGATATATTTTGAAAGTGTGTCCACATGATTTCCGAATGGACTGGGCACGGGGTTTGAGAGAAAGAGAGGGATCAAACTATTTCTCTAGAGCTTTTGATGTGAGCAACTGAAAGGATGGAGGTGACTGTTATTAGGGGAGAAGCAATTTTGGTGGAAAAATAAGTATTTGGATTTGAATGAGAAACATTTGTGATCCAAGGGGGATGTTGAACATGAGAGTGGGCACGGGAATCTGGAGTTTTAGCAGCGATAAATGCGAGAAATCAAAATTTACTCTTCAAAGGAGCAGAGGTATTTGAAGCCATGAAAAGAAATGAGGTCCCCCAGGGATGAGTGTAACAGAGAGGAGAGAGTTTCAAGATGGAGCACTGGACACTCCAACTTCTAGAGACTGCAGCAATGAAGGGGTTGCGAAAGGAACCGAGAAAGCATGGTAGTCTTCATTCTCTTATTTAAATTATCTTTGGTGTCTGGCTTTTCTAACTATTTCTGCACCAATAATAAAACACTTAATTCCTGTAGCTTTATGATAGATTTTAATATCAGGTAGATTAAGCCCCTGCCGTTAGTTTTCATAATTTTTTTTTTTTTTTCCGGTACGCGGGCCTCTCACTGCTACGGCCTTTCCCGCTGCGGAGCACAGGCTCTGGACGCACAGGCTCAGCGGCCCTGGCTCATGGGCCCAGCAGCTCCGCGGCACGCGGGACCCTCCCGGACCGGGGCACGAACCCGCGTCCCCTGCATCGGCAGGCGGACTCTCAGCCACTGCGCCACCAGGGAAGCCCCATAATTTTTTAAGCTAGTCTTTTGTGTTCAGTTTTCTTTAGAGTAATTTTTATGGCTAGTCTTATATGTTTATTTTTCTAGGTATTTTTACACAATAGTGTTTGAGTTTTAAAAATTTGATGGCCAAATTCCAAATCATGTATGGGTTAATCGGTATTTTATATTAAGTCTTTCTAAGAAAATGCTATTTTTCTCTTGTTCATTCAAATATATTTTTATGTGTCATTGTAAAGTTTTAAAGTCTTTTTTACAATGACTATAAACAATTTTTGATAAGTTTATTCCTATACACCTATTTTTTCTATTGTACATTGAATCTTTTCTCCTCAGTGTTTTTCTAGCCAGTTGTTGCTAGTATATAAGAAAGTTCTTTATTTTTGTATACCCCATTTTTATCCAGCTAAACTACTGAATGTTCTTATTCATTTTGAAGAATTTTTAGTTTATTGGAGTTTACCAGATGATAATTATTCAAACAATAGTAATTTTAGATCTTATTTTCAAATATTTATATCTGTTATTTCTTATTTTGTGTTTCTTATTTCAATAACCACACTTTTCTGAGTTGAAATAGTTAGTTGGACTGAAAGGAGACACCCTTATAGTTTTCCTGACTTTAATGGGGAAGACCTTTATTATTTCAGTGCTAACTATGACATTAGCTAATTTGGTTTAGATTAGTGGTTCTCAAACTTTGGAGTGCATAACAATTATTTGTGTTTTTGTTAAAAATGCATAATCTGGGAATTCGTTTTCGGAGTGTAGAGGTCTAGGAGGAGGCTCAGGATACTACATTTGTGGCAAGAAACCTATTCTATTCCATGTTAGACCGCTCTGTCTATGAGCTACTCTTGTTTTTATGTTATGATAACTCTCTTATGCTTAGCTGAATTTCATCAAATGTCTTCTTATCCTTCATCAAATGTGAATTTTATTCTTTAGTGAAATAATGTGATAGATTCTAATATTAAAGTAAGTTCAATTAGATTGTTAAAGTGGTCCTTTAATTTTTTCTACATATATATTCAAAAAGATTTGTTTATAGTTTATTTTGGAGTTTAACTTTGTTAGGCTATTTTTCAAAATCAGGCTTATTCTAGATATTTTAAATGAATCAGAAATCATAAAATGTTACATCTCATGTAACATGGAAGTTTTCTGTGTTTTAAAAGTTTGAGGGGAGTTGAGGAAGATGGCGGAAGAGTACGACGTGGAGATCACCTTCCTCCCCACAGATACATCAGAAATACATCTACACGTGGAACTGCTCCTATAGAACACCCACTGAACGCTGGCAGAAGACCTCAGACCTCCCAAAAGGCAAGAAACTCCCCACGTGCCTGGGTAGGGCAAAAGAGAAAATAAAAAACCAAGACAAAAAAATAAGGATGGAACCTGGATTCCTAGGAACAACAATAGGGAGGGAGCTGTGAAGGAGGAAAGGTTTCCACACACTAGGAGCCCCTTCTCGGGCAGAGACTGCGGGTGGCGGAGGTGGGAAGCTTCGGAGCCTCAGAGGAGAGGACAGAAACGGGTGTGGAGGGCAAAGCAGAGAGATTCCCGCAGAGAGGATCAGGGCCAACTGGCACTCACCAGCCCGAGAGGCTTGTCTGCTCACCCTCCTGGGCGGGTGGGGCTGGGAGCTGAGGCTTGGGGCTTCGGTTGCATCCCAGGGAGAGGACTGGCGGCGTGAACACAGCCTGCAGGGGGTTACCGCACCACGGCTAGCCGGGAGGGAGTCCAGGAAAAAGTCTGGACCTGCCGAAGAAGCAACAGACGTTTTCTTTGTTTCCTGGTGTGCTAGGAGAGGGGATTAAGAACGCCGCTTAAAGGAGCTCCAGAGACGGGCGCGAGATGCGGCTAAAAGCGCGGACCCCATAGACGGGCATGAGATGCTAAGGCTGCTGCTGCCGCCACCAAGAAGCCTGTGTGTGAGCACAGCTCACTAATCACGCCTCCCCTCCCAGGAGCCTGCGCATCCCGCCACTGCCAGGGTGCCGGGATCCAGGGACAACTTCCCCAGGAGAACGTGCGGCGTTCTCACTTCAGGCTGGTGCAACGTCCTGCCAGCCTCTGCTGCCGCAGGTTCGCCGCACACTCCGTACCCCTCCCTCCCCACAGCCTGAGTGAGCCAGAGCCCCCGAATCAGTGGCTCCTTTAGCCCTGTCCTGTCTGAGCGAAGAACAGACGCCCTCAGGTGATCTATACACAGAGGTGGGGCCAAATCCAAAGCTGAACCCCAGGAGCTGTGAGAACAAAGAACAGAAAGGGAAATTTCTTCCAGCAGCCTCAGGAGCAGCAGATTAAAGCTCCACAATCAACTTGATGTGCCCTACATCTGTGGAATACATGAATAGACAACGAGTCATCCCAAATTGAGGAGGTGGGCTTTGAGAGCAAGGTATATTATTTTTTTCCCCTTTTCCTCTTTTTGTGAGTGTGTATGTGTATGCTTCTCTGTCAGATTTTGTCTGTAAAGCTTTGCTTTCACCATTTGTCCTAGGGTTCTGTCCATACGTTTTTTTTTTGTTGGTTTGTTTTGTTTTGCTTTTTTACTTTTAAAAAAATTTTCTTCATAATAATTAATTCATTTTAATAACTTCATTTTATCTTACTTTATTTTATCCTCTTTCTTTCTTTCTACTTTTTTTCCCTTTTATTCTGAGCCATGTGGATGAAATGCTCTTGGTGCTCCAGCCAGGAGTCAATGCTCTGCCTCTGAGTTGGGAGAGCCAACTTCAGAACACTGGTCCACAAGAGACCCCCAGCTCCACGTAATATCAAATGGCGAAAATCTCTCAGAGATCTCCATCTCAGCACCAAGACCCAGCTTCACTCAATGACAAGCAAGCTACAGTGCTGGACACCCTATGCCAAACAACTAGCAAGACAGGAACACAACCCCACCCATTAGCAGAGAGGCTGCCTAAAATCATAATAACTCCACAGACACCCCAAAACACACCATCAGATGTGGACCTGCCCACCAGAAAGACAAGATCCAGCCTCATCCACCAGAACACAGGCACTAGTCCTGTCCACCAGGAAGCCTACACAACCCATGGAACCAACTTTAGCCACTGGGGACAGTCACCAAAAACACCGGGAACTATGAACCTGCAGCCTGCAAAAAGGAGACCCCAAACACAGTAAGATAAGCAAAATTAGAAGACAGAAAAGCACACAGCAGATGAAGGAGCAAGATAAAAACCCACCAGACCTAACTAATGAAGAGGAAATAGGCAGTCCACCTGAAAAAGAATTCAGAATAATGATAGTAAAGATGATCCAAAATCTTGGAAATACAATAGAGAAAATGCAAGAAACATTTAACAAGGACCTAGAAGAACAAAAGAGGAAACAAGCAATGAAGAACAACAAAATAAATGAAATTAGAAATAGTCTAGGAAAGATCAATAGCAGAATAACTGAGGCAGAAGAATGGATAAGTGATCTGGAAGATAAAATAGTGGAAAGAACTACAGCAGAGCAGAATAAAGAAAAAAGAATGAAAAGAACTGAGGACAGTCTAAGAGACATCAAAGAAGGGCACTGCATAACGATCAAGGGATCAATCCAAGACGAAGATATAACAATTGTAAATATTTATGCACCCAACATAGGAGCACCGCAATAAGAAGGCAAATACTAACAGCCATAAAAGGAGAAATTGACAGTAACACAATCATAGTAGGGGACTTTAACACCCCACTTTCATCATCTAAAGCAATTAGAGAAAGAAGAGCAAAAATCCCCCAAATTTAGCAGAAGGCAAGAAATCATAAAGATCAGATCAGAAATAAATGAAAAATAAATGAAGGAAACGAGAGCAAAGACCAATAAAACTAAAAGCTGGTTCTTTGAGAAGATAAAATTCATAAACCATTGGGCAGACTCATCAAGAAAAAAAGGGAAAAGACTCAAATCAGTAGAATTAGAAATGAAAAAGGAGAAGTAACAACTGACACTGCAGAAATACAAAGGATCATGAGAGATTACTACAAGCAACTCTATGCCAATAAAACGGACAACCAGGAAGAAGTGGACAAATTCTTAGAAATGCACAACCTGCCGAGACTGAACCAGGAAGAAATAGAAAATTTGATCAGAGCAATCACAAGCACTGAAATTGAAACTGTGATTAAAAATCTTCCGGGCTTCCCTGGTGGCGCAGTGTTTGAGAGTCCGCCTGCCGATGCAGCGGATGCGGGTTCATGCCCCGGTCTGGGCAGATCCCGCATGCCGCGGAGCGGCTGGGCCTGTGAGCCATGGCCGCTGATCCTGTGCGTCCGGAGCCTGTGTTCTGCAGCGGGAGAGGCCACAGCAGTGGGAGGCCCAGGTAATGAAAAAAAAAAAAAAAAATCTTCCAACAAACAAAAGCCCAGGACCAGATGGCTTCACAGGAGAATTCTATCAAACATTTAGAGAAGAGCTAACACCTATCCTTCTCAAACTCTTCCAACATATAGCAGAGGGAAGAACACTGCCAAACTCATTCTATGAAGCCACCATCACCCTGATACCAAAACCAGACAAAGATGTCACAAAGGAAGAAAATTACAGGCCAATATTACTGATGAACATAGATGCAAAAATCCTCAACAAAATACTAGCAAACAGAATCCAACAGCACATTAAAAGGATCATACACCATGATCAAATGGGGTTTATTCCACGAATGCAAGCATTTTTTTAATATACACAAATCAATCAATGTGATAAACCATATTAACAGACTGAAGGAGAAAAACCATATGATCATCTCAATAGATGCAGAGAAAGCTTTTGACAAAATTCAACACCTATTTATGATAAAAACCCTGCAGAAAGTAGGCATAGAGGGACCTTTCCTTAACATAATAAAAGCCATATATGACAAACCCACAGCCAACATCGTCCTCAATGGTGAAAAACTGAAACCATTTCCACTAAGATCAGGAAAAAGACAAGGTTGCCCACTCTCACCACTTTTATTCAACATAGCTTTGGAAGTTTTAGCCACAGCAATCAGAGAAGAAAAGGAAATAAAAGGAATCCAAGTTGGAAAAGAAGTAAAGCTGTCACTCTTTGCAGATGACATGATACTATACATAGAGAATCCTAAAGATGCTACCAGAAAACTACTACAGCTAATCAATGGATTTGGTAAAGTAGTAGGATACAAAGTTAATGCACAGAAATCTCTGGCATTCTTATACACTAATGATGAAAAATCTGAAAGTGAAATTAAGAAAACAGTTTTATTTACCATTGCAACAAAGCGAATAAAATATCTAGGAATAAACCTACCTAAGGAGACAAAAGACCTGTATGCAGAAAATTATAAGACACTGATGAAAGAAATTAAAAATGATACAAATAGATGGAGAGATACACCATGGTCTTGGATTGGAAGAATCAACATTGTGAAAATGACTCTACTACCCAAAGCAATGTACAGATTCAATGCAATCCCTATCAAACTATCACTGGCATTTTTCACAGAAGTAGAAGAAAAAATTTCACAATTTGTATGGAAACACAAAAGGCCCCGAATAGCCAAATCAATCTTGAGAAAGAAAAATGGAGCTGGAAGAATCAGCCTCCCTGACTTCAGACTATACAAAGAGCTACAGTAATCAAGACAGTATGGTACTGGCACAAAAATAGAAATATAGATCAATGGAACAGGATAGAAAGCCCCGATATAAACCCACACACATATGGTCACCTTGTCTTTGATAAAGGAGGCAGGAATATACAGTGGAGAAAAGACAGCGTCTTCAGTAAGTGGTGCTGGAAAAACTGGACAGGTACATGTAAAAGTATTAAATTAGAACACTCCCTAACACCATACACAAAAATAAGCTCAAAATGAATTAAAGACGTAAATGTAAGGCCAGACACTGTAAAACTCTCAGAGGAAAATATAGGCAGAACGCTCCATGACATAAATCACAGCAAGGTCCTTTTTGACACATCTCCTAGAGAAATGGAAATTAAAAAAAAATAAACAAATGGGACCTAATGAAACTTAAAAGCTTTTGCACAGCAAAGGAAACTGTAAACAAGACCAAAAGACGGCCCTCAGAATGGGAGAAATATTTGCAAATGAAGCAACTGACAAAGGATTAATCTTCACGATTTATAAGCAGCTCATGCAGTTCAATAACCAAAAAACAAACAACCCAATCCAAAATGGACAGAAGACCTAAATGGACACTTCTTCAAAGAAGATATACAGATTGCCAGCAAACACATGAAAGAATGCTCAACATCATTGATCATTAGAGAAATGCAAATCAAAACTACAATGAGATATCATCTCACACCGGTCGGAATGGTCATCATCAAAAAATCTAGAAACAATAAATGCTGGAGAGGGTGTGGAGGAAAGGGAACCCTCTTGCACTCTTGGTGGGAATGTAGATTGGTGCAGCCACTATGGAGAACAGCATGGAGGTTCCTTAAAAAACTACAAATAGAACTACCATATGATCCAGAAATCCCACTACTGGTCATATACCCTGAGAAAATCATAATTCTAAAAGAGTAATGTACCAAAATGTTCATTGCAGCTCTATTTACAATAGCCAGGACATGGAAGCAACCTAAGTGTCCATCAACGGATGAATGGATAAAGAAGTTGTGGCACATATATACAATGGAATGTTACTCAGCCATAAAAAGAAACAAAATTGAGTTATTTGTGATGAGGTGGATGGACCTAGAGTCTGTCATACAGAGTGAAGTAAGTCAGAAAGAGAAAAACAAATACTGTATGCTAACACATATATATGGAATCTAAGAAAAAAAAAAAAAGGTCATGAAGTACCTAGGTGTAAGACGAGCATAAAGACACACACCTATTAGAGAATGGACTTGAGGATATGGGGAGGGGGAAGGGTAAGCTGTGACAAAGTGAGAGAGTGGCATGGACATATATACACTACCAAATGTAAAATCGATAGCTAGTGGGAAGCAGCCGCATAGCACAGGGAGATCAGCTAGGTGGTGTGTGACCACCTAGAGTGGTGGGATAGGGAGGGTGGGAGGGAGGGAGATGAAAGAGGGAAGAGATATGGGAACATATGTATATGTATAACTGATTCACTTTATTATAAAGCAGAAACTAACACACCATTGTAAAGCAATTATACTCCAATAAAGATGTTAAAAAAAAAGTTTGAAATACCTTTGCCTATAAATTCTCTGGGCCTGATGCTGTTATTGAAGGTATTCAATTTTTGGAACATATTTCTACCTTTTTTTCTGCATTATTTATCTATTTAGGTTTTTTTCATTCTTGAATTTTGATTTATTTAGGATTTATCTTTTTCATTCTTTGGATAAAGGGGTTGGTAGTATTTATTTATATTCATTTGTATTTAATGCTGAAAACACTTGAGATTTATTGGTTTTTCTTTGAGATTAATTTTAGACTCACCCAATATGTATTAACCTGGAGTCTTCTTAGTATTGTTCTTTTCTAAATCACATGCAAATGAAAATTTTATTTCTTCTTTGTTCCAATAATAATTTATGAGAGTGGATTTTTAAAATCATTTGAAAGTGGTTGGAGCATTTCAATATAAATTATAAAATTAAATTTTAGCATATTCACTGTGACTTGTACAGTTTTCATTTAGTTCTTTTTTATTTAGTTCTTTTAGAGTATATGATCAGTATTTTTGAAGTGTGATGTAGGCCATGAAAAAGAATTGTGTAATCTATACTTTTGGAGTACAGAGTTCAGCTATATCGATGTGTACATGTATGAATGAATACATATGTGTAAATAAATGTATGAAATTATGTTCCCTTGTAATATATTATTCACACCAATATCCTTGCTTTGCTGTTCTTTGATACAGCAAATATTTATAAAGGAATTGTGATAGTTACTTTTACATGTTCAGTTACTTGGTTAGGCCATGGTACCCAAATATTTGGTTTAACCTTATTCTAGATGTTTACATAAAGGTATTTTTTAGATGACAATAATATTTAAATCAGTAGACTGAGTAAAGTAGATTGCCCTCTATAATGTGGGCGAGCCTCATCCAATCAGTTGAAAGGCTTAACAGAAAAAAACTGACATACCCCAAGGAGAAGGGAATTCCACTAGCAGGCTGCCTTTGGACTTAAACTTCAGCTCTTCCTGAATTTACAGACTGCTGGCCCACACTGAAGATTCTGGACTTGTCAGCCTCTACAGTGCTGTGAGCCAATTCCTAAAAATAAATCTCTTTCTATGTGTATTTACATACTGTTGTTTCTCTAGCAAATCCTAACTAATATAAGTATGTTTAAATCTCCCAACTCCATTGTGTGTTTGTAAATTTATTCTTCTGCAAATTGTATTTCTTTTTTTTTATTGAAGTATAGTTGATTTACAATATTGTTTTAGTTTATGGTATAGAGCACAGTGTTTCAGTTATATCTATATATGTGTATATATATGTATTCTTTTTCAGATTCTTTTCCCTTATAGGTTATTACAGAATATTACATATTGTTCCCTCTGCTACAATAGGTCTTTGTTGCAAATTATATTTCTAATAGTATGTGCTTTACATATTTTGATGCAATATTTTTCAGTACACAAAGATTGATGACTACTATTTTTTCACTGTATATTCTGTTAATATTAAATTAATATCTTTCTATATATTGTTCAATGTTAAATTCTTATCTTTAATATTAAACTTATATTTTTAATGCCTTTTTTGGCCTATTTTGTCCATTATTGATTTCCATTTTATCAAATATTAATATCACAATACTTCTTTAAGATTTGCATTTGCTTATATATCTTTGCCCACTTTTGTGCTCTTCAGCCTTCTGTATGTTTTATTTTAAGGGTGACTCTCAAAAACACAGTATTTTGTTTTTCTCATTTTTTAAATAGAATCTTAATGTCCTTTTCTAATAGGAAATTAATATTTTTGAAACTGTGGGCAATTAACTTCTTATGTTTCTATTTTCTTATCTGCAAAGTGGGGTTAATAGGAATATTTTCTTTAATGGATTAATAGTGCATGTGCATGGGGGTTCATGTGTGTGCATGCATGAGTATGTTTGTGCATGTGAATGTATGTATTCATGTATTGTGTGTGCTTGTGTATATGTGTGCATGTTCACATATTTGCATGTGCTCGCACATATGGACATACATTCATGCATATTTGTGTAAGCATGAATGTGCAGTTGCGTGTGTGTGTGTGTGTGTGCGTATGTGTGTGTGTGTTATGTTATGTTGCTCAAGAGTTACCCACTGTTGGCCAGGAAACTACATGAAGATACTTGTAGAGAGGTCTCTAAGGGGACCAGTTTTACGATGCTAAAGACCAATCTGGACTGTTCATCTGGTTCTTCCTGTTTGTTCCTCTCTTTAATGGTTCTATGTTGGCTGCTTATTTTTATTTTACTAATTTAAAAGAAGTTATCTCTTCCATCCCTATTAATACTTCCTTCCTTATCTCTTGCCTCAACTAATATAGAGGCTTATTAACTTGTCCCCTGCCTCCAGGTGTGATCACTTCCAATTGTCTGCAGTGTCAAGGCTGATTATTCTTCAGTCCAGAGCTCTCCGCAGAACATCCTTACTCCAAACTGCCCAGTGATTTTTCCTTCACCTGCACATGACATTCCAGTTCCTCAGCTCCTCCACACACATGTACCCCTTCCCCATTTCCCAGGTTCTCCTGCCACACATGTTTCATGGACACTATCTTTCCCCTCTCCCAAATTCTGGTTCATTTTGATAAAACTAAGTCAGCCTTCCAAGAAGTCCCTCTAACACCCTGCTCTGTCTGAATGAGGTAGCCCTCCTCTCTGTTGGCTCACAGTATGCCTACCTTCATCTCTCATGTACACTCACCGTAGAATGTACGTGGTTTGCTAAATTCCATAGAACTAATAAGTGGCAGAAGGGGACTGCACTCTGGGCTTCTAACCTGGAGCCCAGTGATGGCTAATTCAAAGCTTGGCACATACCCTGAGCAGGCTGTGATGTTAAAAAGCTGGATTTTGAGGTTCTGGTGCTCAGGTGCCAAGAGTATTGGCTGCTGCCTCACTCCCTCCACCCCGTTCACTATATGCTCTGCCAGAGTCCAGCAGGAGAAAGAGACTCACATACTCATAAGAGGAGGTGGGTGGAGGTGAGGGGTTCTCCACTGTGATGAGCAGTGGTCTGGGCTGTGCACATGGAGAGGGTTAAAGGTGATGTCCCAGATGGTTCCACTGAAAATTCCAATGTGCCCACTTAATTCAGGTAGCTCGACAGGCCAAGTCTGACTTGAACAATTAGAGCCAAGGTTGTCCCTTAGGAGAGCGTTAACAATGCAACTCCACAAAGATTACCCCAGGAGCTCTTTATTATGCCACCTTGGGAAGGAGGGTCTTTGTGTCTTGGCTCAATAAATAGTTTGCTCTCTCTATCTTCAAGCCGGAAATAATTTTTGATTCTAGTCTAATAATAATCGTCATGATAATCATAGTCATAATGAGTGAGAACAGATTAACTTTACTAGAAACTGTAATTGACTCCGATCCTGTGTTGAATTCAGATTCTAAGTAACAGCTACTTTTAAGCTATTAAAGATGTTCAAATGATTAACTTTGTTGCGGGGGGTTGGATGGAGGGCTGGTGAATTAACGACTTAACATATAATAAGAACTTACATTTGAAATGCACTTTTCTGTGATGCATATTAACTCATTTTCACCCTCACAACATCCCACTAAAGTAGGCTGGAAGGGATTGTGAGAGTCAGGGCATGGCACCATTAGGACAGAGTGGTTAACACCATAGGTTTCTGGACATTAGTTTAGGTTTGAGTCTCAGCTCTGACCTTTTTATAGCTGTGATTTTGGGCAAGCTACTCAACTAGGTAGCCACCATTTCCTCCTCTCTAAAACAGGTATGATAAGCACTTATTATCAAGCTTGAATAAGACAGTGCCTGGCCGCAGATAAGCATTCAATGAATGTTCTGTTATTCCTAGTGGTTTGTCCCAGGTCACATAATAGTAGGTAATAAAATGGAATTTGAATCTGGATCTTACTATTTCAAATTTATTAGCTAACATTTGTAATCAGAACTCTTTAACCTCAACTTATTCCCTTCACCTCTTGTTTTTCTAAGTATTCGTCAAACATTTATTGACAACATTGACTACACTGGCCAGGTTCTGGGGGAAAAGGAGATAAGTTCTTAGAAAGGTTAGCATCTAGTGAGAGACAGAGAAATAGACACCCAGATACACAGTAACCTCACAGGACCTGTGATGGAGGCATGCCTGGGATACAGTGGACACTGGGCATATGGAGGTCCAGTCGATGAACTGCAGCTATTGGCCCAGGACAGAGATGATGGAGCTAGAACTGGGTTTTGAGGGCTGAGTTGGAAGGGATGAGGTGTAATGCTGGCAGATGGGGATGTGAGGCTTTTCTGGCAGCAGTTTCGATGTGGCATTGATGGGTGGCTTGTGTGTGGTATAGTTGTGTCTGGGGCATGGAGAGAGCACCATGGAAGGCATGAGGTCAGAGAAGCAGTGGGAGACCAGTCCTCGAAGCTTTCCTAAGTCCTGCTGGGAGGGGTTGTCCTGCTAGTAGGTTTGCCTTTTGCTCTATAAGGAAAGGGAACCATTGAATGAATTTTAACAGAGCAATGTCATGGTCAGATGAAGGTTATAAAAAAATTTCAGAAGAGAGCAATGTGAAACAGGAACCACAGAGTGGGGAGACAAAGAAAGGGATCAGAGTCCAAGCAGGGTGTACTAGACCTCAGCCCACTGCCCTGAGGATTTCCTGTGGGGAAGTCAAGAAAATGAGGGGGAAAGAGGCTGTGAATTCGGGGCTGGGAATTTAGAAGACCATAAATGGGAGAGTTCTCAGTAGTCACAAAATCTGGGGTGAGGCCACAAAATCGGCTACAGAAGTAGAGTGTGAAAGACGTTATGATCAAGAAGAAGGGACTTTGATACTGATGCCAGATGTTTCATTAGTAGAAACATTGAAATCACCAGGGTGATGGTGGGCTTGAAATAGAAATACAAAATGGAAGTCAGGTGCCTGTATTTTAATGACCTTTGGGCCAGTGGACAGCAGTAATAGGAAAGGTAGAGTAGGGGTTTTGCAAAATGGAAATGGAGTAACTGTGGCCCAGCTGTCCACCACTTTCCATGGTTGGTTGTAAAGTAAGAAGAGGTAAGAAATCCATTCCAAAGACCAGCTCTGGACCCCAAGAGGGTTAGTTAGGATGTGTGAGGATGAGCTGCCTCCCCTTGAGAAAACTTCTGGGAAGCTGTATTTTTGTAAGAAGCTGGAGGTGAAGGCAGAGACACAGATTTCAGATGAGACAGGAAATGCATGCAATGAATGTGAAGAGACTGAGGCTATGGGAAAATATATTTATAATAAGCTGGGAGTTCCAGAGGCCCCCCAGTAGGAGCAGAAGGGAAGCCAGTAGTTAAAGCAGAAGGAGAAAGACACACCCTTATTTTGTTTTTCACTTTGGCCGTTGGCCAGACTGACCTCACCTTCCTTTTTGACACTCTTTCCTTTGTTGTCTTCCCAGCACTACTCTCTTCTGGTTCACTGTCTCTCTCAGTCTGGGTCTCATTTATTTACATTCACCAAATATTTATTGAAAAATTCTTTGTGCTTCTGGCCCCTTCTCCACTCCTCTTGTTAAAAACAGGGGCTGGTTAACTCTTTCCTTTTCCCATCACTGACTCCCTCTTGGGAACCATAAATGTTCTCAGGCTTTCAGTACCCACCTACACGTGTGAATTCTACATCCAATTGCACTTCGTACATCCCCACCAGCATCTCCACCTGGACATCGGGTGCCCAGCACCCTCCAGAGAGTCAGACTCCCCACCCTGCCCATCAAGGCTACTTCTCCTTGAAGTGAGGTAGTCCCTTTCTCCATGCACAGCACCCCACCCAGTCCCCCTAAAGCATGGGAAAGATACAAATCCCAAGAGGCCAGGGATTTTATCTCTTGTTCACTGCTGTATCCACAGTACCTGGAACAACAGTGCCTGACACGTGACAAGTGCTCAGTAAATACTTGTAGCATGAATAAATGATAGAATTCTTGGTGCCCTTCTCCATCACTGCTCACATCCCATGAGACACAAGTTCTTTCAGTTCTACGCTGAGCCCATGCTCCCTTCTCAAGCCCAAATGTCCTTTCAAAATTCAGGCTGCATAGTTTCTCTACTTCATTTTCCCTTCCTGAACCCTTGTCAGGCAGTCCTGCTGCAGTCTACACTCTGCACTGCCACCAGACTGATTTAAAAAATAATGGTTGGCTCTCAAAATTGTGGAGCACCTGAAAGTAAGTACTTTACCCTCTGCAGAATACCATGAAATATTGTTCTCCTTAATAAGACCATGCAACATTAGATCCCTTTGGTTGGACTTTATTGGCATTTCCCACAGAGGATTCAACAGAATAGAAGCTCCTGAAGGTGCTCTGAAAAAAAAATTTCCATGATCAGATGTACCTAGAAAAATCAAACACCTGATCCCCATTCTAAGGAATCATATTGCACATGAAGACTGTTAAAGGATTAGATAATTCCTAATGTAAACATAAAAAGTAAAAATGTTTAACTTTGTTTAATTCAGTTCCCCCTCTCCTATTTTTAAAAAAGCAAACATTTCTTTTTCTAGGTTATTCCAATTAATAGCCAATGGAATTAACATTCTGTGAAAACTTATTTAGGAAATACAGAACTAGGCTATATTAAAGTGGGTCTTGTCTTTACCAAAAATACATAAGACATTTTTAGAAATCATGTTAGGGCAGAATAAAAGCTATAAACATAAGTTCAATGATCAAATTTAATATAGAGATGAGGCTGGCAGGTGGCATAAAGCTATTGACTTTGGATGACAACTGGCTACCTTAGCTTCTAGTGATTGGTGGCTGAAAGGTATAGCATGCCTGAAGGTTAAGGAAATATTATGGGAGAAGAATTTAAACTTAAAGAAATGGGCCCCCATTAAATTAATCTTTTGGAAAAGGAGAAATAGAGCACCTTTATTTGATGTCAATGATGGATAAACATTGGAATCATCATGTACATAGTGGGAGAGCAAGTGCACTAAGATACAAGCTGATCATGTTCTGGGTATGTCCCTGACATGCCCAGCACATAAACCACGACCCTGAGCTTTGGTTGTTCCCCATTTCTGGAGGACTCAGATGGGTTGTAGTCTGTCACAATGAATCTGTACTGATTCTTCATGGATTCTTCCCTCAGCTTCCCTGATTCAGCTATCTTGTCTCATTCTGTGGGACACGTCTGCTCGTCCAGTATTGGAAGTCAATGAGACAAAGGAAACTCTCCTGTTAGATGCTAATGGGTTAATAGTTTCAGGGTCTCAAGTAAGATCTTTCTACACTCCACACAGTCAGCAGTTTAACTGTGTGTTTGATATACACTAAAATCGATACATTTTTGCCAGGCTGTGCTGAAGATATTTGGGGAAGGGCCATTCAAACTCCACAAATTGCATATCTTATGCCAGTGGCTCTAAATCTTGTGGCTTCGGATCCTTGCGTCCAAGTGATGTAAGGTTGCAGGTCTAAGAATTATTCCTAAGTTTCAAAAGGCCGAATAATAAGTTGTACATTAGTGGATTAGGAGCCACATCTGGGTCTTCTGTCAAGACTATCACCAAATTCACATTTTGATTTGATATCTCCAATGCTGCAAATGAATAACAATGATAGATGAACTATGACTGGATAAAAAGCTCAAACACAAGATAACTATCTCTGTGGATCTCAAATAAAACAGAAAGGCAGTGAAATCTCAAGGCACATGCTTGCTCATCTCTGGGTCTTTCAGGAAGTGCAGCGATCAACTATTGCAGCCAGGAGTAAGTTAGTTCCATTATCTATTGGTACCCCATGTAAGATGAGAGGTCAGAAAAAACCTAATTGTGTGATGCTAGGGCCTGGGGAAGGACATCTTAGCTCATGAGAAGTCCTGAAGAAAAAGCTGCCAAGAATCCATTGCCTAGAGTGGTGATCTCAGCAATTTATGAACTTGAGGGTGAGGGCTCAAACACAGACTCAACCAGAAAAGGACTAAGTCACCCATCTCCCTTATGACTAGATCTTGTTTATCCGCAATGTCATTCTGGGGCAGGGACTCTGAGCTTCCAGTATAGGACCAGACCTTCTATATTGGAGTTCCCCTAATGGGAGTACTGAATGGAGGCAGCCATAAAACTGCTGTACAGAGTGAGTGAGCACAGAGAAAAGAGAGAGAGGAAAGGAATATATAACAACCCAAAACTGCCCTCTTAGAGTGAGTCTAAAATCCAAAATTCTAAACCACTTGAAGAAATCTAAAGCTAATAAAGATTGCCAAAAAATGTCTATAAGAACAGATATTTACTCCAGGTGAAATGCCTTTAAGATCTGAAAAAGTAATTTGAAAAGTAGGCTTAAAAATCTGAGATAATTAGAAAGATGGTGGAGTAGGAAGATCCTGAGCTCACCTCCTCCCACAGACACACCAAAATTACAACTACATATAGAAAAACTAGCTCTGAGAATGACCTGAACATGAGCAGAACAGATTTTCTACAACTAAGAATATAAAGAAAAGGCCACATCAAGACAGATAGGAGGGGCAGAAACACAGTCTAGTCAGAACCCACACCCCTGGTTCAGTGATCCACAAGCAGGAAGGATATCAAAACCATGGAGGAGCCAGGGGTCTAAGCACCACCTTGGGTTTCTCAGCCCGTGGGTCTGCACTGGGAAGAGGAGCCCCCAGAATGTCTGACTTTGAAAACCAATGAGTCCAGGAGAGCAGGAGAAATTTGTGGGGAAATTGAGCTGTGGGAAATTGAGGCTCTTTTCTTGAAGGGTTCACACATAAACCAACTTACTCAGAATTTCAACACAGAGACAGCACTTAGAAAAGTACTTGGGTCATATGAGAAGGAAATTTATTGGTTAATTTTAAGGTATATGGTGGAGGGCAGGGATCTGGTGTAACTTTCTTCAGGGGCAGAAGTGCTGCAGGGTACCTTTTTTTTTTCCTCTCCTTCTACCTAGATGGCCCAACACTGGAGGGCAACATTTCTGTGTCTCTCTATCAACCTACCTAACACTATGTACCCTGACCTGGAACTCCCCTGAGGACCAAACTTGCTCGACCTGTCCACCCAGGCTGGACCCTCCAAAGTGGCTCCCACTCCATCACATCCAGCAGGTAGCCCCAGACAGCACTGGCAATCCTCCAAGGTGGCTCCTGCTCTGGGAGGCCAGCATGCTTGCAACAATCACAGTAAGACCTCTCAACCATCTGGGCTGAGGGCCAGCCATGCCCACCAGGGCTTCTGCAGCAGTCATAGGCAACCCATGCAGCCAGCTGGTCTGGGGGCCATCCGCTCCCACCAGCATGTCCATAGCAATCACAGCCCAACTACCACAGAAGGTTGCACACAGCCCCATAGGGTATATCCCTGGAGCACCTGGCGCAGGTGACCAAAAGAGGGAAATGTGCCACTAGGCCCCACAAGACACTTTCTACATAAGTCCACTCTATTAAGACTGAAGGTTGTAGGTGATATACCTAATGCATAGAAATGAACACAGAGTTGGGCAAAATGAAGAGACAAAGGAATACTTTCCAAACCAAAGAACAAGACAAAACCTCAGAAAAAGAACAAAACAAAATTGGGATAAGCAAGTTACCAGATAAAGAGTTCAAAGTAATACTCATACATTTGCTCAACAAACTTGGGAAAAGAATGGGTGAACTCAGTGAGAACTTCAGAACTTC
>NW_020173375.1:2179937-2193729 GCF_003031525.2 Neophocaena asiaeorientalis asiaeorientalis
TATATATATATATATATATAAAACTGAATCACTTCGCTGTACAGCAGAAGCTAACACAACATTGTAAATCAACTATGCTTCAATAAAAAATAAAATAAAACAAAGAGATAGAAAATATTAAAAAGGACCAATTCGAGTTGAAGAATACAATAACCGAGAGGAAAAATACATCAGAGGGAATCAATAGCCAATTAGAAGATGCAGAAGAACAGATCAGTGATATAGAAGACAAGGTAGTTGAAATCACCCAATCAGAACACAAAAAGAAAAAAGAATAAACAAAAAATGAGAATAGTTTAAGGGAACAAAATAGAACTACAGAAACAACCACAAAACAATTAACAACATGGCAATAGGCATACACTTATAATTACTTTAAATGTAAATAGACTAAATGTTCCAATCAAAACACACAGAATGGCTGAATGGATTAAAAAAAAAAAGAGCAATATATATGCTGCCTACAAGAGACTCACTTCAGATCTAAAAACACACACAGACTGAAGGTGAAGGGATGAAAAAAAGGTATTCCATGCAAATGGAAATGAAAAGAAAGCCGGAGTAGCAATACTTATATCAGACAAAATAGACTTTAAAACAAAGACTAATGAGTGATGAGGGCATTACATAATGGTAAAGGGATCAACCCAAACAAGAGGATATAATGCTTGTAAATATCTATGCACCCAACACAGGAGCACCTAAATACATAAAGCAAATATTAACAGACATAAAGGGAGAAATTGAGAGTAATACAATGATAGTGGGGGACTTCAACACCCATCTTATCTCAATGAATGATCATCTAGACATAAAATCAATAAGGAAACATTGAACTTGACACATTATATCGGATAAACTCAATAGACACATACAGAACATTCCACCCCAAAACAGCAGAGTACACATTCCTTTCAGGTGCACATAGAATGTTCTCCAGGATAGATCACACGTTAGGCCACAAAGCAAGTCTCATTACAATTAAGAAGACTTAAATCTCATCAAGCATCTTTTCTGACCACAACAGTATGAAACCAGAAATCAATATTTATTGAAAAATTCTTTGGGCTTCTGGCCCCTTCTCCACTCCTCTTGTTGAAAACAGGGGCTCATTAACTCTTCCCTTTTCATGTCACTGACTCCCTCTTGGGAACCGTAAATGTTCTCAGACTTTCAGTACCCACCTACACATGTGAATTCTACATCCAATTGCATTTCGTACATCCCCACCAGCATCTCCACCTGGACAGAAGAAAACCACATAAAGCACAAATACATGGAGGCAATATGTTACTAAACACCAATGGGTCAATGAAGAAATCAAAATATACCTTGAGGGCTTCCCTGGTGGCGCAGTGGTTGAGAGTCTGCCTGCCGATGCAGGGGACACGGGTTCGATATATATATATATATACATATATATATATATATACCTTGAGACAATGAAAATGGGAACACAATGATCCAAAATCTATGGGACACAGCAAAAGCTGTTCTAAGAAGGAGGTTTATACGGATACAGGCCTACCTCAGGAAACAAGAAAAATCTCAAACTAACAATCTAACCTCACACCTAAAGGAACTAGGGAAAAAAAGCATAAAGAAAGCCCAAAGCTAGTAGAAGAAAGCCCAAAGCTAGTAGAAGAAAGGAAATAATAAAGATCAGAGGGGAAATAAATGAAATAGAGACTAAAAAACAATAGAAAAGTCAATGAAAGTAAGAGCCGGTTCTTTGAAAAGATAAACAAAATTGATATACCTTTAGCCAGACTAATTGAGAAGTGAGTGAGAGAGAGGAAATAAATAAACTCAGAAATGAAAGAGGAGAAGTTACAACCAATGCCACAGAAATAGTAAGGATCATAAGATCATAAGAGATTACTATGAGCAATTATATGCCAACACTGGACAGCCTACAAGAAATGGATAAATTCCTAGAAACATATAATCTTTCCAGACTGAATCAGGAAGAAGTAGAAAATCTGAATGGTTCATAGTAATGAAATTGGATCAGTAATTTAAAAAATTCCCAACAAACAAAAGTCCAGGACCAGAAAACTTCACAGCTGAATTCCACCAAACATTTAAAGAAGAGTTAATCCCTATCCTTCTCAAATTAATCCAGAAATCGAAGAGGAAGGAATGCTTCCAAACTCATTCTGTGAGACCAGCATTACCCTGATATCAAAATCAGATAAAGACTACCAAAAAATTATAGGCCAATATCCCTGATGAAAATAGATACAAAAATCCTCAAAAACTATTAGCAAATGAATTCAATAATACAATAAAAGGATCATACACCATGATTAAGTGGACTTTATTCCAAGGATGTAGGGTTGGTTTAATATCCACAAATCAATAAACAGTTTACACCACATTAACAAATTGAAAGATAAAAATCATATAATCATCTCAATAGATGCAGAAAAAGCATTTGACAAATTAAACATCCCTTAAAAACTCTCAACAATGTCAGCATAGAGGAAATATACCTCAACATAGTAAAGGTGATATATGACAAGCCCACAGCTAACACCACACTCAAGGTGAAAAGCTGAAAGATTTTCCTCTAAGGTCAGGAACAGGATAAGGATTCCCAGTGTTGCCACTTTTATTGAACATAGTTTGAAAGTCCAGCCACAGCAATCAAATAAGTAAAAGAGATTAAAATCATCCAAATTGGAAAGGAAGAAGTAAGCTCTCCCTATTTGCAGATGACATGATCCTATATATAGAAAACTCTAAAGATTCCTCAAAAAAATTGTTAGAACTAATAAATGAATCCAGTAAATTTGCAGGATACAAAATAAATATACAGAAATCTGTTGAGTTTCTATATATACACTAAAAGTGAACTATCAGACAGAGAAATTAAGAAAACAGTCCCATTTATAATCACATCAAAAAAATACCCAGGAATAAATTTAACCAATGAAGTGACAGACTTGTACTCTGAAAACTATAAGACATTAATGAAAGAAATTGAATGACACAAATAAATGAAAAGATATACATTGCTAATGAACTGGAGAATTAATATTATTAAAATGTGTATACTACCCAAAACCATCTATGGATTCAATGTAGATTCAAAGTACGAATGGCATGTTTCACAGAACAGGAACAAATAATTCTAAAATTTGTATGGAAACACAAAAGACCTCAAATAGTTAAAGCAATTTTAAGGAAGAAAACAAACCGGAGGTATTATACTCCATGATTTCAAATTATACTACTAAACTATAGTAAGTAAAACTATATAGTACTGGCACACACACACACACACACACACACACACACACACACACACAGAACAATGAAACAGAAGTGAGAGCTTGGAAATAAATCCACACATATATGGATAATTAATTTATGGCAAAGGAGCAAAGAACATGCAATGGAGAGAGGATAATCTCTTCAATAAATGGTGTTGGGAAAACTGGACAGCCACATGCAAAAGAATGAAACTAGCCCACTATCTTATGCCATATACAAAAGTTAACTCAAAATAGATTAAAGACTTGAATGTAAGACCTGAGACCATAAAATTCCTAGAAGAAAACATAGGCAGTAACCTCATTGACATCAGCCTTAGAGAAGTTTTTGTGAGTCTGACTGCAAAGGCAAGGGAAACAATAGCAAAGATAAATAAACGGGACTACATCAAACTAAAAAAGCTTTTGCACAGTGAAGGAAACCATCAACAAAATGAAAAGGCAACTTACCGAATGGGAGAAGATATTTACATATTGTATATCCCAATAAGGGGTTAATATCCTATATATATAAAGAACTCATACAATTTAATATTTTAAAAAACCCCAAACAGGGCTTCCCTGATGGCGCAGTGGTTGGGGGTCTGCCTGCCAATGCAGGGGACATGGGTTTGAGCCCTGGTCCGGGAAGATCCCACATGCTGCAGAGCAACTAGGCCTGTGCGCCACAGCTGCCAAGCCTGCTGTCTAGAGCCTGTGCTCTGCAACGAAGAGTAGCCCCTGCTCTCCGCAGCTAGAGAAAGCCGGCATGCAGCAACGGAGACCCAATGCAGCCAGAATACATAAAAATAAAATTAATTAAAAAAAAAAAAAAACCAAACAACCCAACTAAAAAATGGGCAGAGGAATTGAATAGACATTTTTCCAAGGAAGACAAGTAGATGGCCAACAGACACATGAAAAGGTAGTCCAAATCACTAATCATCAGGGAAATATAAACCGAAACCACAATGAGATATCACCTCATGCCTTCAGAATGACTATTGTCAAAAAGAGAATAAAAAGCAAGTTTTGATGATGGATGTTGGAGAACAGGGAACCCTCATGCACTGTTCGTGGGAATGTAAATTGGTGCAACCACTATGGAAAACGAAAAATAGAACTGCCTTATGATCCAACAGTGCCACTTCTGGGCATTTATCTGAAGAACATGAAAATAATAATTTAAAAGGTATATGCATCCCTAGTTCATGGCAGCATTATTTACAATAGCCTAGATATGGAGGTGCCCATTAATAGACAAATGGATAAAGATGTGGTATATATATATATACACAATGCAAAATTACTCTGTCATAAAAAAGAATTCTTGCCATTTGTGACAACATGTATGGGCTTAAAGAGTATTATGCTAAGTGAAATAAGTCAGACAGAGAAAGACAGATGCCATACAATTTCACTTACATGTGGAGTCTAAAGATCAAAACAAATGAACAAACAAAACAAAACAGAAACAGACTCACAGATACAGAGAACAAACTGGTGGTTGCAAGGGAGGGGAGTGGGGTGTTGGGCAAAACAGGCAAAGGACATTAATACAAACTTCTAGTTATAAAATAAAAGTAATGAGTATGTAATGTACAGCATAGGGAAAATAGTCAATAATATTGTAATAATGTTGTATGGTGATAGATGGTTACTAGACTTATTGTGGCGACCAATTCATAGTGTATATAAATGTGGAATCACTATAGTGTACACCTGAAACTAATATAATATTGTATATCAACTGTACTTCAAAAAAGGAAAAAGTGAGATAATTTAAAAAATAATTACATTAGAAATAAGAAATTATGAAACAAAGCCAGTAAAGTGAAACAAGAACAGATGTATACTGTAAAAATCAAATACAAACATTAGGAAAAAAAAAAACTATAGTCACTGAAATAAAAACTCAATGGATGAGATAAATGCTAAACTGGATGTATTTGAAGAGACATGAATTGAATTGGAAATGGCACTGAGGGATGTATTCAAATTCAGAACAGAGGGAAAAAAATATGTAATAAGAGAAGTGTATTTAAAAGACATAGAGGATAGGTTAATATGATCCAACAAACATTTGGTAGGGATTTCAAGAGAAAATAGAAGTCATAGCAGAGAAACAATCATTGAAAAGAGCTAAGACATCTTCAAAGAAAGACATGAGTCATAAGAGCTAACCTACATTTAGAGTGCTTCAAAGTAGAGTCCACTCCAAGACAACTGTTGAACACGCAGAGTAGGAGACAACCTCAGAAGTCAACAGAGAGAAAAAAGAGAGCAAGAGTAAACAGCAATCAGATTGACAACTGATTTCTTCTCAGCAGAAAGAGATGCTGGAATGAAATTATATACTTACAGTACTGAAGTGCCAAACTTTTATTGTATACCAAGGCAAATTTTCACTCAAGAGAAAAGGCAAAATGAAGACGTTTTGAGACATCAAAAAATGAAGACAGTTTGCCTATCACATTTCTCTACTAGTTAAAAATAGGCAAATAAACACACAAAAATCTTAAGAGGGTCACTTTAAATAGAGAAGGAAAGTAGGCCAAGAAGGAAGGCATGAGATAGGAGAAACAATGGGGAACACAGAAAATAGTAAGCTATGCACATAAACTTAAAAAATGAATCACTATAGAAAACAATATAGCAGAGTTAAAGTAAACTCTAAAAAGCTATATTTTAGGGAGGAGAATAGCTAGCAATATTGAATAATTTTATATTTTATTATAATAATTATAAATTATAGATGTTAAGTAGTTTGTATAATTCCGTATTATTTGTTGGCTTTCTTTTTCTTTTCTGCTCCTTTTTGTAAGTGGATGCTTTTGGGTTTAGAGTATATATCTTTAACTTAGCACAGTCCCTCTTCAAGTAATATTATATGACTTCAAGTATAGTATAATAACCTTACAACAGTAATCCTTCACTCTTCCTCTCTTGTTCTTTGTGCTAATGTTATACATTTTACTCCTGCAAATATTATAACCCTACAATTCATTGATACTACTTTTGCTTTAAATCACTTATCTACTAAAGGGGATTTTTTTTTTTTTCTGCGATACACAGACCTCTCACTGTTGTGGCCTCTCCCGTTGCGGAGCACAGGCTCCGGATGTGCAGGCTCAGAGGCCATGTCTCAAGGGCCCAGCCGCTCCGCAGCATGTGTGATCTTCCCAGACCGGGGCATGAACCCATGTCCCCTGCATCGGCAGGCGGACTCTCAACCACTGTGCCACCAGGGAAGCCCTAAAGGGGATTTTTAAAATAGGAAAAAAGAATCATATTTACCAATGTATTAGTTTCTTGTTGCTGCCATAACAAATTATCACGAAATGTGTGACTTAAAAAAAATTTATTTTCTCACAGTTCTGGAGTCCAGAAGTCCAAAATCAATGTTTCAGCCAGGCCAGGATCCCTCTGGGCACCCTGGGAGAGAGTCTACTCCATGCCTCTCTTTTAGTTTCTGGTGGCTGCCAGCAACCTTCAGTGTCCCTTGGCTTGTAGCCGCATCACTACAGTCTGCTTCTGCCTTCACATCAGCTTCTCCTCTGTGTGTCTTTGTCTTTTCTTATGTCTAATTTCCCTCTGCCTGACTCTTACAAGGGACTCAAGGCTCACCCGGATTATCCAAGATGATCTCATCTCAAAATCTTTAACTTAATGACACACTCTTCCCAAATAAAGTGACAGGCACAGGTTCCAGGAATTAGGATGTAGATATATCTTTTTGGAGACCACCATTCAACCCAGCAACATCATGCAGATGCGAAGAAATGGGAACCATCACAAGTTGTTGGTGAGAACAACTTCACAACAGAGAGTAAATATACATAGTAATTCCTTTCTTGCACCAGAAAACACACACACACACACACACACACACACACACACACACACACACACACACAATAGAGGTGTTTCCCAAAGTCAGGAGACTCAGTCCAAGTAACGGGTCAGATACTCTCTCCAATCTTTCTCCTGCTGACAGGGGACCGAGGGAAAATTTTGTTCTGATGCTAATGTCTCCTCCTACTATTCTATTTTATTCTCACTGAGTTTAACAGGAAATGGCCCTAAATTTGGTACTTCTATTTTTCTACTCTTCACTCTTTCAGCCCGTGTCACAGTGCTCTCCAAATGGACTTGGTGATTCCCTGGGGCTGCTGGGGTTTACAGGGATCCCTGGGCAGATTCTTATGATAATCAAACAACCGTGCCTTCCTTGAGTTAGTTTGTTCAAGGGGATTTCTGTAAATAGAATTTCCTTAAAGCAGGGTCCACCTGGCCATTATTACCCAGAGCAGATCTGTCAGATACATCATTGTTTGGGAAGAACACTGAACTGGATGAATGAAGTGGTGTAATTGGGCCCTGATCCAGCCTTGAATCCCACAGCAGGAAAGGGGGGCCTTTCATCCTCCTGCAACCCCGCCTCCTTACCCTTGCTTGCTGGAAGACACCAGCAGTGCTGTCAAGGGAGCCCAGCCCAGAAAAGAGAGCTTGCCAACGAGATCTGAGGCCCTTTAAAGATCTTGCATCTAACAGAGAAGGATTTCCTCTAACTGGCAGGAGACAGATGCACATCAGGCTCAGAGAGAGACATCAGAGAAGGGGGATGTCCCCTGTGATGAGGGCTTTCAGGGATGAAGCAAGGGGAAGCAGGCCTGGAGGAGGCATGGGGGCTCGCTGTGTGTCCCAGGCCTAGGCTGACAGCCCGGTCATAGAATCACAGGGTTCCCGCAAGGCTGAGCCGGAGGGGCCCTCGCTGTGCACTTGGTCCTGAGGGAAAGGGATCAGCGTGGGTCACACAGGAGGTGAGTGGTCAGGCTGAGCACAGCCTCCTAAATAATAAAGACAGGTTGAGTTTCTATGAAGGACATTTCTCTCTGGTTCCTGCCCTCAGATCTTAGTCGCCCACTGCTCAGAGCTGAAAAGCGTGTCCAGCTCGGCACCACTAATAACCCAATGCCAGGAGAGACCCGACATCCTCTCTCACCGTAAAATCCCCGGCTCTCCTTGTCTCTCTCCCTCCTGCAGACCTTCTCACTCCAGACTCCTTTTTGTCAGTCATGCTCTGATTCCTGGATCCTGTCACTCTATGTGCTTGGGGTCCCCTGATGCAGCACATGAGGTGGAGCTTCTGTCCTGGGGATCTTGGCAAAGCGCATGAATGAAGATACCACAGGGTCAGCTCTATGCCACAGCGCGGCTCCTGACCATTGCTCTAGGTTCCCCCACCTCTGACAGGGATGATTACCAACAGCCTTTGGACAGGCCTTGCCCTCTGGTGCAGTTACAGACCACTTCCCTCCATGCACATCAGGCTGAGTTGTCCCCACCCCACCACATAACTCAGACGCCCCCACCTGCACGGATTTCTGTTTCCGCTTGGAATAAAGCCCTGGCTCCTCAGGGAGGTTTATGAGGCCCTTCACGCTGAGACCACTCAGCTCTTCAGCAGTGGCTGGCACACTGTGTACCCAGCCTCTTGGGTCAGTCAAGGTCAACATGGAGCTGAGTATGCAAATGCCTTGGAACCTGTACCTATGCTGATCCCTCTGCCTGGACTTCTCTTCCCAGCGCCAGCCCTTCGGCACATCTGGGCTGAGGTCCATCCTTCAGGTCCCCTTTCTTGGTCAACACACTCACTCTAAATGAGAAAACCTCAGTTTTGAGAGTAGAGTGGGAACTCCAGCCTCAGTTCTCCTGACCTAAAGACCAGACCGCTGCCCTCGGCACCAAGAGACCGCACCTCATTTGCAAGAACACTGTTGTCGTGCTTCCCTGGTGGTGCAGTGGTTGAGAATCTGCCTGTCAGTGCAGGGGATATGGGTTCGATCCCTGGTCTGGGAAGATCCCACATGCCATGGAGCAACTAAGCCTGTGAGCCACAACTACTGAGCCTGTGCTCTAGAGCCCGTGAGCCACAACTACTGAGCCCGTGTGCCGCAACTACTGAAGCCACGTGCCTAGAGCCCGTGCTCTGCAATGAGAAGCCACCACAATGAGAAGCCCATGCACTGCAACAAAGAGTAGCCCCCACTTGCCGCAACTAGAGGAAGCCCACGTGCAGCGACGAAGACCCAATGCAGCCAAAAATAAATAAATAAAATAAGTAAATTTATTTAAAAAAAAAAAAGGACACTGTTATCCCTGGCTCAAACTTCTCTCCCAGACCTGCCACATCACCCGTGAAAGGGGTCTTGAGGCTTCCTGAGCTCTCCTGACTGGTGTGCTCCCACTGCCCAGGCCACTGGGAAAGGTTGTCTATGCATTTCAGGTTTTTTTCGTTTTCAAAGAAACTTTTCATCTATCAATATTTGATGAGGGTAATTTCAAAGACTTGTTTAGTATGATCTGCACATAAGGAGCCCTTCCGAGTATTTATCACGCTCCGGGTATAATTACATTCAAATCCTGAGACACTGTTGCTAGGTTACTGTTGCTGGAGGTTCCTCTGACTTCCATGCTCGAGGTGCTGCGCCTCCCCCTTGTGACGTTAGGGGCAGGGGACTGGCAAGGTAGGGCTCGTCATGGCCCTTAATGAAGGTGAGACTTTGGGGTCTCTCATATGGATGAGAGAGAGCACGTGTGTCGCAGGGGCACCTTGCATACCTCCCCAGGTGGGGCTGGAGGCACAGATCACGTGGTTCCTGCAAGCAAGATTAAAGAGATGGGAAGGGATAAAAGAGGGCAGTTGCTGCCTTGAGAGACTCCCCGGGAGGAATTATCTCCGAGCCTTCCCTCCCCCAGCAATTCTTCCCGAGAACTGAGCACACGTCCTGCATCCTCTGAGGGCCCCAGGAGGAGTTCTGTTCTGACGGCAGGAGGCTGCCCTTGTCCAAGGACACAGGCAGCTTCTGAGGGGAGAGCACCTGCCTTCTGGACTGAACAGTGTCGGTTCTCCCAGTCGAAGGTAGAAAATCAGGATAAGGAGTCAGAAGCCCGCCTTCTCCTAGTGAGGCTACCCCACAAGACTATCTTGTATAAACTGGGCCAGGGGTGACTGGAGTATTGAGCCTGGGCTGTGTTTACTGGTGCCTTTGCAGTGTGGGAACAGGGGCAGGAGGCCTTCAGGCTCACATTTGCAGAAGGTCTCAAAGGTAGACTTTCAATGTTATTTCCAAATGAGGCTAAGTGGACAAGTATTGCCCTTTCATGTATGTGTGTGTGTGTGTGTTTCTCTTTGTTTCTCTTCCTCTTCTTTTTTTTTTTTTTGTTGACACAGTTAAAGCAGTCAACTTGTTAAACGTAAGCCTTTAAAATATACCACATATTTACAACTCTGTTTTGGCATTTACATTTCTTTTTGATCAACTAGGACCTTTCAAAAGTGGCCTGTGCTCCCCACTAACCCCCTCACTCCAACTCCACCCCTAGTCTACCTCTGAAAGCCTGGTTTAATTTCTCCCCAAGCGCACCTGGCACCTTGCAGTAGATTGCTAATCCATGGATGCTGCCTTTGTGGCCATACATTGATTAATGGCTGGTCAGGTCCAAACCCATGCATCTGTGTTTAATGCACTACTGAGTCAGCACCACTGGGCTTGGGGAAGAACAAAAGGAAATAAAACGCAGGCAGATGGGTTTGGGATGGAGTTTAGCATTGGATTTGCATTTCCTGACTCTGCTGCCCAATCTATTTCCCATTGGCCTTTAGAAATGTGCTAGATTGAATTGTGTTTCCTACTGCAAATTTTAAATAAGGTGTATGACACAGTAGGCTTACTATCCACAGTCCCCTGGGTATAGCTGCAAATACGCTTTTAAACCTCAGAGCAATTTCCCCAGTCATCGATGGAGCAATAATTGCTATTAGAAGGAATGTACACCTAGGTACACACACAATGTTTGTAGCTCATCAGTGGGTAATATCAACTGTTGTCAATTTTTAATGCAAAAAATAATTAAAGACTTAGCAGCTGTTCAAAATATTTACAAACAGATTTACTATTAGTGTTTATCTTCAAAACCATAAGCAAGATCTGGAGATAATTCTTTGAGACGTCAGCCGGAGTAAAACACATTTTGTTTCAGCAGTAAAAGTTTCTAAGCCTCACGTCAGGAGATGGTGTGAAGGGTAGATTTTCCCAGTCATCGAGAAGTTTAGCTAAGCTAGGGTAAGTTGATTCTCTACAAAGTGGCAAAGGATTCCTGGGTTCTTCCAAACAATACCGGAGAGTGAGAAGGTAAGGCAACATTGGTTAATTGTGGGATTGTTTTAAAGACTCACACATCTGATCCTTGTTTGTCAACTGACTTGTTACCAATAAGAAGAGCTACTTCTGGTTGTGCTGACCCCAGGGTCCTGACTCATTCTGCTCAGGAAGTCTTCCCAGTCTTCTGAGAGAGGGTGAGGCAACACAGAAATTTCATCTGTATCATCCAGGAAAACAGAACCCAGACTAGAAAGTTCAATTGAGGGAGTTTACTATGGGAAAATAGTTACAGCAGGGTTGGAAAAACTGAAAATGGGATGGTGAGGCAACCGAGAGATTAATAAGAGAAACCATCACCACCCCCAGGCTGGTGAGGCAAAGGGAGGGGATGGAGTGATGGAGCCCAGGAGCTTGGGCTGCCCAGTGGGAGCTGAGGTCATCTTGCCGGTGATGCTCCTCCCTGAAGCAGAGAGGAGGGGAAGAAATTCCCTGGATTCTCCCCTTCTCCTGTCTTTCACGTTCTTGCCCATGCCTCCCACTGGCAGAAGCCAACGGGCACATGTACCTGGGAGATATATTAATAGTTTGCAGTATTGGGCTTCTGAGGCACAAAGCAATGGAGCGGGGGTCGGGGGGGATTGGCAAAGATGGATCTGAGGGTGAAGCGGGAATTGACTGGCCCACCAACTCAGGCACAGGGCCAGATGGGGAGAGGGAGACCAAATAGTGGAAGAGCCCGGAGGAGGGAGTAGCTACTTCCAAGGGAAAATCAAGGGAGCCTGTCTAGAAGGGGCACAATCTGAAATGGGCCTTGAAGGACAGAGAAGATCTCATCAATAAGGTTAGGGATGGGAGATGGAAAGGCACAGTTAACACTCAACTGTAGCTGAAGGTAACACCGCATATGTGAGAGAGGATGCTTTTGAGATGGTAGGAGATGGGACCAGACTAATGGGGCGAGGTCCCACGTGGTATGTGGTTGAAGAGGCTAGGCTTGAAGGCAAGACCAAGATGACAGCTGTCATGTGTCCAGTTGATCAGGAAGCTGACCCTCAGACAGAGGTGGGCATGCAGGGAGTGTATGAGGACAAGCTCTCAGGATCAGCGTTGGACAAGCAAGAGGGGAGGGGTCATGACTGGGCAGAGGGAGGATCTAGGCTGTGATGCAGTCATAACAAGAGCCTCAGCCAACCCCGCAGGGAGCTCCGGAGCTGGGATGGCCCTTCAGAATTGTCCTGCACTGGGACGAGGGGACTGGACCTTCATACCTTTGCATCGGCCTGTCACTGGGTGCAGGCTGTCCCTGGAGGTAGTGTGACTCGGGGTGAGGCAGCTCACTTCAGTCAGGGAGAACTCCCAGCGAGGAAGGCAGCTTCAGCAACACTTCCCCCAGTGGGGAATGGAGTCCTTCAGTCCCAGTTTGGGCAACAGTGTCCTTTATAAGAGGCCAAGGGAAGGGAAGGGAAATAAGGGTACCTGCCAGGCACTCCACTTGTGCTTCACATGTATTCCCAGACAACACCCTGCAAGGTCAATATCACTAGCCTCATTTTACAGGCAAGGAAGCTGAGACTCAGATAAAGTAACTTGCCCAGTGTCCCCAGGCAGTAGGTAATGGGGTTGGGATCTGAACCCACATCAGCCTGACGTTATGCCCACAGGACCGGTCAGAACTCTCAAAGCAGGAAGCCTCTTATCTCTGTAAACAAGGAAGTGAGAACATGTCCTGAGAGCGAGGGGTCAATGGTGAGAAGGAGGATGGTTTCCAGAAAGTTGAAAATAATCAGAAATAACTACAGAACTGAATGTGATAGGAGAAGAATAAAAGGATTGATTACCAAGCAACAGAGAGAATTCAAGTGATGTTAGATTGCATGGCTGTTTTCTGGCACATGATGGACTTTTTCATTCTATCAGCCACTCCATAAACCAAACCCTCTTGCTTATGCTGAAGAATTCCCCATTTTATAAGCCCAGGTGGGAGAAGCTGGAAGTGGCCAGTCATCACCACCAGCTTTCCCTGCAGCCAGGTGGAGACCCAGGCTCCCCTGTTCACCCACGTCCACCCAGCTTTGCTGCATACAGGTGGCAGGGAAGTGGAGACCTCGAGGAAGCTGCTCTGGTGGCTGCAGGGCTGGAGGCCGTGTCCAGCTCAGTGCTGGTGGCTGTGTGTGGCAGCACAAGGATTTGGGGTCGGCAGTGGGATCTGGGTGGTTTGTCTGGCGGTGCAATTTTGAACACATTTTGACCATTGCTCCTAGCTGGGTAGTCCTAAATCTGGCTCTTTATCCCTCCTGCCAATTCTGTGAGTGAGCCAATATCCTTTTTTTTTTTTTTTTTTTTGGGGACATGGGCCCCTCACTGTTG
>NW_020173375.1:2193824-2242927 GCF_003031525.2 Neophocaena asiaeorientalis asiaeorientalis
TTTTTTTTTTTTTTTTTGCGGTACATGGGCCTCTCACTGTTGTGGCCTCTCCTGTTGAGGAGCACAGGCTCTGTACACACAGGCTCAGCAGCCACGGCTCACGGGCCCAGCCGCTCCGCTGCATGTGGGATCCTCCCGGACCGGGACATGAACCAGTGTCCCCTGCGTCAGCAGGTGGACTCTCAACCACTGTGCCACCAGGGAAGCCCCAATATCCTTTAAAAAAAACAATTATCTTGAAGCAATTTCACATTTATAAAATATTGCAAATATAATAATCCCATAAACCCTTCACCCAGATTCCCCAAATGCTAACGTTTTCCCACCCTTGTGTTCTCCTTCTCTTATCTCTTTATCTATCCTACTATAGTAATAGTTGTTTCAGATAAAATTCATCAATGGATGCAAAATTAATGACGGAAAGAATGATGAGAAATGAGATGTTTACACTGTCTCAAAATACATCCCTCAATTATATACAGGAAAAAGTAACTTCACGGTGAAGTAATGCAGCAGATGCCACTTTAACCCAGTGATCAACCTTAACATCATAAGCAATGGGACAAATCGACCCCATGTGTGTCTTTCGAGGACATGCTAGATGGACGCACCATCACTTCTGTGACATTCCTGCAAAAATGCACAACCTAAGAAACCAACCCAAGGTTCATTCTACAAAATAACTGTCCTGTTTCCCTTAATATCATTTTAGTAATTTTTATTAATTTTAAGGCAATCTCTATCCAAGTGTTTTGTAACTTGCATAACACCAAACCAATGTCAGATCATTCTTGTAGTTTTTTCTGTGATGGGGTCCATGCTGGTGAGGAAAATGCTTGAATGGGGCACCATTCCAGAGACTATCTTTTTTTTTTTTTTTTTTTGGGTACATGGGCCTGTCACTGTTGTGGCCTCTCCCGTTGTGGAGCACAGCCTCACCGGCCATGGCTCAAGGGCCCAGCCGCTCCGCAGCATGTGGGATCTTCCTGGACTGGGGCATGAGCCTGTGTCCCCTGCATCGGCAGGCGGACTCTAACCACTGCGCCACCAGGGAAGCCCCAGAGACTGACTATCTTATTTCAAGGGACCCCTAGGAGCAGCAGGTGGACAGAGAGGGAACAGAGATAGGTGAGGAATGCTGGGGCACAGGGACGTGGATAGTGTTCAACATTCAGCTGATGCTTTTCCCTCTCAGTTTTCTATCCACATCTGTGCTCCGCGGCTACAAAATTATGGCATATTTATTCCTTCCTCTTTGGAGCAGTGAGAGTGATGTATGGCAAAGGCAAAAGCAGGGGGTTGACGCTTTCTGAGCATAACTGAGTGTCCAGCACTCTACTGCTTGGGAGGTTGCATTCTCCCTATTATGGGCCCATATGTTGCAGTGGTTGATTGTTCAGGCTCTTGAATACGTCTTCTCATCTATAAAATGGGGATAATGATAATGCACAGTTCATAGGCGTGGGGTGAGGATTGAATGGGATACCGAGTGTAATAGCACCCCACTTGGCCCACCATGAACACATAATGTCGGCTATGAGTGTGACCGGAAAGGTGGTTGGATCAGATTATATGCTTGAGGTCACTCAGCCTCAAGAAATGAAACAGGGATTGAGCCCACACTTGCATTTCCCCTACCAGCATTCTCCTCCATGTGAAGCACAGAGAAATGAGGAGTGTAGAGTGGAGATCAACCACCCATTTCACAGACAAGGAAGTCGAGGGCTGGCAGAGAGCTCTGGTTCCCCCAGGAGAGAGCCTGATGCTGCTCTAGCAGCCCCTCCCCTTTGCTAGGCTCCTCCATTCCCTCCACTTGTGCAAACCTTGGTGTCCTGGGAGGTGGGCAGGGAGCTCATAACTGGGTAATTGCCTTGTGGATTTTATGGGGCCATATAATAGTGTGTTGTGCAAATTTTTATGAGTATTTATTTTACAATGTCTACTGAAACCATTAACACTTTCATTAGCTAGATCCAAGGGCCGTAGAAGGATTGACTTCCCTAAGATCAATTTTGTCTGTAGATTTTAAATAAAAGTTTATGAAAACATTGCAGGCTCATCCTAAGGCAAGCAGATGTTCTCAGTGTCTTGCAGACCCAGGTGGGATTAAGAATTCATGAACAACTATTTATCCTTTTCAATTCTGTGCTGGCTGGAAGGGGACAAATGGGAGTTACTAGACCAGTCAGTCCACAATGTTTATTACTTCTCCTTGAAACCTGGATTTCACCAGCAAAGCTGATCTCCGAGTGACCTCATGCCTTCTCAAATTGTACTTTCATTTGGATTCTGTAATTCCTAGCAGGTAGGAGCTTAAGCATGAGGTATCCAAAATGATAAGAATGTAATTTCTAGTTCCTTTGAAATATGTGGCTGTACACTATAGGTGACTGTACCTGATAAAATTAGGATACTGTCTCTAATGTACTTAAAATCTATGCTAAAGGTTTAGAGTTGTTTATGAGATTTTTTTTTAAAGTGGTGCTGTAGCTCAAGTTGTTAAAAGAATTACTGTGCTTGAGTGAAGTGATCATTAGCAGAAGGTGATCAGGAAGAGAAGCCAGCACCTGGGAGTTTGTTTCCTGTTGGGTAAGATGAGGATGTGGATGGTTTATTTTCTCAGTGCCAAGGCATGTCATAGAGTTTATTTGATTAAAATAAATGTATGCTTTTATTATGCACACCGATTAATTCCCCCATGATATTGAAGGAAATGTCCTAAGAACTATGAAGAGAGTTGCAAAAATGAATTAGATCTTACTTGTTTGGGATACAAGTTGTTTTGTTGTTATTGCTTGTTTTTTCCTGCGGGCCTTGCTTACAGTAGGTAGAGTTTATCCTTGTCCTGAGTTCATTGCTCATTTATCATTACAGATACATGCCAAGCCCTTCTCTTCTTTTATTTTTTTCTCTTTTATCTTCCCTACTATTGTACTTTCTCATTCCTTTCCTTCCCATATGCAACTGCTTTTTTTGCATTTGGTGTTTGTCTTCTTTGCTTATCTATGTTTCTATAAAAGGTTTACTGATTTACTGCATGTATTTTTGATGTATGTAAGTGGTATTGTGTTATAGAATCTCGTTCCATTTTTCGCTCTCCTCACTAAACACTATGCTTCTAAGATTCGCTCATGCTGCTGTGTTTAAATCTAATCTGTTGTTTCTAATTGCTGCATAATTCTCCATTCAGATTTTATCTGTGTGAAAGAGTAAGCTACTTTGAGGAAGAGGTCTATCTGAACTTCAGGAAAACAATTCTGCAGATTCTGGGAAGAATAGACTGGAGTCATTAGGGAAGGGGGCAGCTAGGCAGCAAGTTTAACCATCTGAATGAGAGGTAACCTGGGCCAAGTACTGCGAGTGGAGAAAAGGGGGTGTGTGCCGGACCTATTTAGAGGTAGACTTGGTGTATTTTGACTACATGTTGGATAGAAGGAGTGAGGGGGAGAAGGGGTAAAAGGGGACGCTAGGATTTTAAGCCTGAAGGGTGGGCTGTTTTCGAGCATCAATAATTGAAGGAGGAAGCACAATACAAGACCAGGGTATGGTGGGGAGAGGAGGAGAGAATAGGATAGCTTCAAACCTAGGTATTCATTTGTTTATTCAGTCAGCAGTTTCTGAGTCCTATCTATGTCCAGCACTGAAGTAGCCTGCTAGGAGAACAGGGTGGGGGTGGGGTGTATAGAGATCTCTACTCACATTGAGTGCAAGACAGACATTAACCAAAAATCACAGAAACAAAAACATCATCGCAAGCAAGCTGTCCCAAGGGCCCTGGGAAGATGAAGGGCCCCAGATTCGAGTAGGGAATCAGGAATGAGTTCTCTGGGGACATCACCTTTCAGCTGAAACCTGGATGAGTAGGGGTTGCCCCAGTGACAGTTAATGGGAAAGGCATTCTGCACTGAGGTACAGCCCGGGGAAAGAACCTAGCACATGTGAGGTGTGACAGTGGGAAACAGTTTGGCCTGTTGGAGGAGCTGAAAGAATTGAGGGTAACTGGATTGTAGGGAATCAGGGGAAGACCAAGCTGAGTGGTGACAGAACTCAGACCACAGCAGGGCTTGGAGATCACACTGCGGAGTCTGGGCATTATCCTAAAGGGAAGCACTGGAGGGCTTTAGGCAGGAGCGACCCCCTTTGATGTGTGGGGTTAAAATCTCATTGAGGCTGCTGCATGGAGCACAGATTGGAGCGCAAGTAGGAGACATTCAAGGGCGGCTGCAGTTTTTCAGGTGAAGGGTATGAGTGGCAGGAGATGGGGAGAAAGAGATTGATTTGAGAGGTTTTGAGGATGAGTTGACTGGGCTTGATGATGGATGGGAATGGTGGGGGCAGGAGGTTCTGTGTCAGTGGTGGTGGGTTGAGCCTGAGCTGCCTGTCGGATATGCAAATGCAGATGTCCAGGGATCACTTGGAAATGACACGCTGTAGGAGTGTCATGTAGGAGATGGTTTAGAGGCCATGAGATCGATTTCAGGATCACCTGCACTATGGCAAAAGGGGAAACTATGAAAATAGGTGAGATTGTCAAGGAAGATCATATAGGGGAATAAATTGGGAAATGCCTGTTTGGAAGATAAGTTTTTATTGGAGATTTAAAATTTTGTTATTCATTTTGAGACATTAAAAATACAATAGTGGGCTTCCCTGGGGGCACAGTGGTTGAGAGTCCGCCTGCCATTGCAGGGGAGCAAAGAAAAGTATAGCATAATCTCATATTCCCACCCAGAATATATTTGCTCATATCTCCTATGTTGGAAGAAAAAAGAAATAAAGTATTACAACACCAGTCCCTCAACTCCTGGCAAACACACTCATGAGTCTCATGGGTTTGGTGGCAGGATGCATCTCTGAGATACTGATTCATCTTTCTCTCTGTGTTTTCCTTTCCTTGATCTAGGCAGATCGCAGACTCTATGTTTACAAGCCTCAGGAGGCAGGGCTCTGATGTTTATGAGGTCAAGGCTGTCTGTAGAAGATGAGGGTAGTAGAGACAAGGACGGTTTCCCAGGGATTGAAGAGCGTACCCTGGGCAGGTTCAGTGGTCCTGGAGCGGAGCAGTGGGGTCCGTCTCCCTGGTCCCGGCACTACTCCAAGCCGTGACAGGAACTCAGAGTGGGCAGCCCATGGTGTCTGGCCCGCCAGCCCTGCCAAAGCTTCATGGGTGCAAGCTTTGTGGGAAGGAGCAGGGCACGCAGGGCTTCAGAGCCTGAGCTAGCTGAACTCTCAGTGATAACCAGAGCGGAATAATGTCCTATGTCCAAAGAGGTCTCCACTCTGCCTTAGAACCATGGCAAAGCCCCTCAGAAAAAGAAGAAGAAGCCCCGAGAAGGAGTGAGGTTGAATTTCTCACCAACCTAGCAGGATGAGAACTTGGGTTGAAATCCAGGTACTTAACAGAAAATAAAGAAATGCAATATTTCTTGAACACTTGAGTCTATGAACAGAAGTTCATATCCAATGTAAGTCTGTTTAGTAGGAGGAGACCATGATAGAGACAGAGTACAAGGAGGACAAGAACCAGTACCCCCTAGGGAAGAGGCAGATGGAAAGGAGAGCGTAGTCAGCTGTGTAACATGAAGCAGAAAGGGCTGATGGGGAGGGTGACCCACCTGCAGAGAGGGGAGGCCTTTGAGAGCACAGAGGGCACGTGGCAAGGGCTGAGAAGAGGATGAGAAGTGAAACTTGTGTAGACGCCATTGAAGAAGATTGCTAGTAAAGACAGGCAAGGGAAAGAAGATTTAATTTTTTTCTTTTTTGTTCTTGGTTTTGCTTAGGGCTAGAAACGACTTGAGGCTCTTTCTGTCCTGAGACAGAGGGACAAGCAGAAGAGTCTGCATAAGAAAAATAGAGTGGATAACTGGTGGAGGGAGGTGCCTGAGCTTGCGGCAGCTGGGATGTCCTGAAGAAGAAGGGGCAGCCCTGTAAGGAGACAGGACATACCCTCTGGGCCTGCAGGAAGGAGAGCAGCACGGCTACATAGAGGGACATTTACAGCATAGAGAGGTTCTGAAGGAGCACATGGGGGAGGCCTTGATCTTCATAGTGAAGCATGTCAATGTCGAGAGGTCAATATCTGCCCATCAGGGACTTGGGAATAAAAGAAACATTTTAGGGGCTATACAGAGAAGAACACAACAAGGAATCATTAAGGCTGAATATAAGCACAATCATAATAAAATTACCATTATGGTTGAAAATTATATGGCAGGCACCGTTCTATGCCTACTAGATAATAATTCACGTAATTAGTAGAAATCTTAGACATTATTAGTATTATTATCCCCACCGTGTAGATGAGGAAATCGAAGCTTAGAGAGGTTAAATAACATAACCCCATTAAATAGTACAACCCTGCGGTCATTCAACAAGAAAATCACAGAACTAGGATTTTAACCAGTCAACTGGACATCAAAGTCAGCCTTAATCCTTTGCCAACTGGAGAAACACAGCAGTGCAGTCCCTGAGGCTGAAGTGAAGCTTCGTCACAGGATGCTCACGACGAGCTTGGGGTCAGGAGGATTGCTGGATGCTGGGTGAACTGATTTAGGAATTCCCTGACACGTTGGTCTCAAGACTCCTAGATGAAGAAATGAGTGCCCAGGTTTCTTCGGGAGAGTCTGGCAGAATAAAGAGTGTGAGGCAGTGAAGGATTTCAGAGTTCATCTGTATGTAGGTAGAATCAGACACCATGAGACTGGTGAGCTTGCTGAGGGAGAGAATTTAGAGTTTGAGGAGGTGGGGGTCTAAGACCAGGTCTGGAGGAATTCTAATATGAGGTAGTCAGTAAAAGGAGGAGACACTAGAGACAGAGGCAGAAAAAACTTGTCAGGAAATCTAGGAGTGGGGCAGTGCTGTGTCATCAGAGCAAAGGGAACAGAGTGGGTATCAAGAAATAGAGAGGATCCAACAAGACCAGTGAGAACCTGGCAAATGCAGTGAGATGAGGATGGAAATGTGCCCACTGGATTGGGGACATGGAAGTTTCTGGTGACCCAAGCAAGAGCTGTTCCAGTGGAATGATGGGGACAAAGGCCAGCCAGGAGTAGGTTGAGGAGAAGAGTGAGGAACTGTAAATACAGCAACCTTTTCAGGAAGTTTGGCTTAAAGGGTAAAGAAAGAGGAGGCAATAGCTAGAGGGGTCTGCAAGGTTGAGAGAAGGCAGTTTTAAAATGGAAAAGACTTATGGGTATTTAAATGTCTTTGGGAGAAATCCATTAGAGAGGGAGCTAGAGAAAGAAGGGACCCTGGATAATATGCATTTTCCGACAGGGCATGAGAAGATGGATCTTAAGCCATGTGGACGAACCAGCTTTGGTTGGTGGGAGGGAGAAAAGGCCAGGGAACAGGAGGGAGGGGGTGGGCTTGAGCACTTGGTGGTGGGAGGGTGAGAGAGTTCCGTGTAACAGACTCAGTGTTCCCTGAGAAATAGGAGGCAGGGTTGTAAGCCAAGAGTGAGGAAAGAAGTGGGGGAGTCAGAGGTTTGAGGAGGGCACATTAGATCGGAAGCGTGTTGCAGAGTGGATGAGAGAACAGGGGCATGCTTGCTGGGTAGTGTTGAGAGGCATCCGAGAATAGTCATCATGAATACACGGTGAAATTGGTCTGCCTTGGTGTGCTGCTTTCTCATTAAGACTCAGCCACTCGTGCTCTGCCTCAGAGCAAGAGGGGAGTTGGATCCATTCAGACTTGGCTTTTTGCCAGAGGGGGAATAAAAGGACAGAGTGGCAGAGGAGTTTAGAGTTCTGAAGAAAGTGTTAAGGAGTGATGGGCCATGAGATCTAAGTTGGATAAGGAGGAGAATGAAGGAAGAAGCTAGCTGATGGATCGGCAGAGACTGAAGGGGGTTCAATGCCTGGAGATTCTGAAGAGGCTCAAAAACCATTTGGGGAGAAGTTGACCAAGCTAGCAGGAGAGGAAGCTGAGACCTATGCATAAAATGAATCATGATTCCAAGATTTAGGTGGTTTGGGGAGTAAGTGACCAATGTGAAATAGAGAAGAAGGCCAATGGGAATGAGAAAATCAAGAGACTGAAAGACCAGAGTGTTGGATGGTCATCCATGGGGACCCTGAAGTAGCAAGATTCAGGGACCAAAGCCATCTACAAATGAGGATGGTGGGAAGATGGCAGCACCAAGGAGGGGAAAAAAAGCAGGATAGCTGGTAGCCCTTGGCAGGGGCTGTATGCCCAAGAGGAAAGAATCGAGGGTATGCTTATGCCTGAAATGCCACAATTCCTTTTTTGACTTAAGGCATCATCCCCGTTAAGTTGCAAATGTTCCGAGGAGGAGTAATACACCAAGCCTTGCGAATCATTTACTCTTTGGAATAAATGAGTTTCTCAGTAGTTTACAGAGAATACTTTTTGGCCAGGAGAACTAAAAAGGCATATGGAGTGAGAGGAAATGGCTAAGTCTAGAAAATGTCATCACAGTCAATCCCAGGAACTAACACGGGGCAATTGGCTCAGCGCACCAGGAAAGTTGTAATCAGGCAGGTGGAGTTTCATTGGCTCACAACAGCCCTTGTGAGCAAGCAGGGAGCACCATGAGACTCGGTTCAAGGCTTTCCAACTCCTTGGCGGGACTAGTTTGAATGAGAGCCGAGCAGAAATCAGGACCCTGGACAACTCAGAGGGACCACAGTTTGCCCCAATAAAGACCATTTCTAGGCTGGTTGAAAAGTCTATGTCTACTGATCCCAAAGTCTATGGCTACTGATCCCATAGCTGTAGACTTTCTAATTGCAAAGGGAGGGGTGTATAAACTTGGTATTAAATTATAGGTCCCCTCTCATTAATGGGAAGAAGATCACATTCATATATTGTGGGACACATCATATTGTGCTTGTATGTCCATTAATACATCCAAAAACCAAACATTTATTAATCAATTTCTATATGCAGACCTTTTGATGAGGAATATACAAAGACAGGAATAAGACATGATCCCATTCTTCAAAGAGATCGTCATCTGGGCACAGGAGAGAAAGATAAGTTAAACAAATAATTAAAATGCTACTTGAAAATTCCATAATAGTGAATTGAACGAAATAGCTGGGGAACATAGCAGAAGCAACTAACTTGAAATACATTTTTTTTTTCTAAATCAGGATACGGGCAAACTAAAACATTGGTCACAAATGTCCTAAAATAGTCAGTGTCTTTTTGGGTGAGGAATAAGTGCCTTCTTATATGTGCTTTCTTGAAATTGCTGAAAGTAAAGAAGGTTTCAGAAGGTCCTGGCATCTGGACAAATGTCCTAATGTTGGTATGAAGGGGATGTGTTTTGCTGTGGTTTTGAGATGAAGAATATTCCAAATGAATAGCAGAAGTATTTTGAGTTTGAGTACCTATGCAAAAAAAAGAATGCCAAAATCATATGAATGTGATGTCTTTCCTGCTTGGGAACTTGTCAAAGTGTCCTTGAGGCTGGTAGGGAAGGGATTCCATCATTCTCTATCTTTGGGACATGGAACCTGAGACCTCAACGGGGCTCCTTTCATTTATCTACAACCATGACTTCAGCTTGATGTCACAGCACAAGGATGTGTGGCCACACCTGTAATAACAATGTAATTCACGTGCCTCCCCATAATATTGATAGTTTCCAAGTTATTTCTGTAACACTATAACTCACTCATTCATATTTGAATTTTTCCCCAGTGGCATGGAAAGGGGTGGGTTTACAGCTCTGGAAGGACATTCTGCATGGCCTGCCACCTATCTTATTTCTGCCACATCTTTCCTACCATGAGGACCATTGCTAGTGAGCAGCTAATTGTCATGGATCACACAAGGAAGGTTCAGCTGAGGATGGATGGTGCCGCGCAGCTTCTCCAGGTGTAAGGAGTTGACATCTCAGTGACAGTGCTTAAGATCCAGTCAGTCAAGATTCTTCTATAAAAGGAAAGGTTAAAAAGAAAAAGAACCCACAAATGTTACACATTAATTAACTTTACTCCATAGGAAGCGAATAAGTTTGAGTTTTTGATGGGGTGTAGAGAGAAGTAGAACGTGCCTTTGAATGAGAGCTGTCATTAATTGCTCCTTGACCTAAGGTTTTTGTCTTATCCTCCAGAATCCTTTTAACACTCTTTCAACTCCTGCCTGTCCATGAACCTCTGACCCATGTTCCTTCTGGCTTGGCTTTTGCTTGGGGTCTCTGCTTTCTGTTGTCTCTCCTTTTAAGAGGCAATTGACTTCTTTTGTTCCTTTCCTTTTGTCATCAGAGGACAAAGAAAATGAAAACACCTGTGGTTCAGTCTCATTCTAATCAGGTTGTGGTTCCCTGATAATGGGTCACTGACACGTGACGGCTCTGCTCTCTGCCCCTTGCTGGCTCCTTCCATCCGCCTGCTCTGCCTTTTCTGATGAATGGACCCCTCAGACCCACTGAAGACTCAGCCTCTGAGCCCGGAGCATGCAGGGTTGTACAGCTTTCTTCTGACAGCCCTCTTCTTAAAGAAGCCAAACTCTCTTGGCCTTTCCAAAATTTAAAATATATCTTAAATATGCCAGAGCATGTGTTAAACAGAGCTGCATAGTAGTTTTCATATATCCAAGTTACTAATTTTCTGGGGCCTGCCAACATTTCCATTTTAGGCTTGTGAGATTAAAAAGAATAATTTGGAAATATGTCAAAACTTTACATTTTCCATCCAGGCCCTGGCTGTGGATCATCTAGGGGTGAACACTGTTGTTCCTCGGCCACTTGTCTTTTGTCCCATGGGTTACACCCTTTGTCCACTCAGTGGAGGGTAGAGGGTGTACAGGACATAGGCAGGGCAGTCTGTGTGATTTTAGAAAAGTGCTAGAGTCTGAGAGAATTGAGTATGGGAAGAAGATGAAACCATGGACTAAAATCGGCTGTTCCTTTTCATCTATGAAAGAAATGTGATGGCTGCTGAAGGGAACTGAGAGAGAGAAGTCAGGCTTTTTAGTGCCAGGCACCCCTGGAAAGGGAGAGGCACCCCACCCTATGCTTAGTCTCCCTTTAAAGCCTCATTCATCAATGCTTTCCCCACCACACAAACACTCACGACCGCTCACACACACAAGACACACCCTCACCTCCTCTCACCCTACTCACAACACAGATGCACACACACACACTCACACCCTTTCACATACATAGAGCATTCTCACACCCACTCACAATCACACACTTTACACTGCACACTCATACATTATATAAACACACACCCTCTCTCTCTCACACACACACACACACACACACACACATGCATACACAGACATGTATAAACCTTCTGGAAGTGTAATCCAGAGGATAAGGTATCATCCTTGGTCTTTTTTTAAAATTAATTAAGTTAATTAATCTTGGCTGCGTTGGGTCTTCGTTGCTGTGCGCGGGCTTTCTCTAGTTGCGGTGAGCGGGGGGCGCTCTTTGCTGCTGTGCACAGGCTTCTCATCCCGTTGGCTTCTCTTGTTGCGGAGCACGGGCTCTAGGCATGCAGGCTCAGTAGTTGTGGCTCACGGGGCTCTAGAGTGCAGGCTCAGTAGGTGTGGCGCACAGGCTGAGTTGCTCCGCGGCATGTGGGATCCTCCTGGACCAGGGCTCGAACCCATGTCCCCTGCACTGGCAGGCAGATTCTTAACCACGGTGCCACCAGGGAAGCCCCGAGGTATCATTCTTGAGCAGAATGGAGTGGGGGGACTCTTGGCTGGGCATGCAAAGGTCTGGTTAGATGAGTGAACTTGGCAGATGCTTCACCCCAACCAGGCCTCAGTTTCCCCACCTGGGAAATTAGGGATGTGGATCCTATGTTGCTGCACAGTCCCAGTGCAGGCAGGAAGAGAATCACTCTTCCTTAAGATGTGCTCCCACCATTCCTGCAGTGAGGGCTTCTGAGAAACCAAAGAAGATGCTTAAATGATTAATGAGGGAACAGAGATAAATCTTGCTGTCTTCCCATTTAACGATTTTGTAACCTGCTGATCTGGTGTGGCACCTTCAGACCTATTACTCAGGTTGGCTTTTTGTTGGTCTTTTCTAGGTGTCCAAATAATTCCCCTTGACGTGGCCCCCATCCCTCCAGTTTTCATGCCCTGGGACAGCTGGGGTTGGCGCTGGAGGCCAGGCTTACACTGAGGGCTGTTTGGGGACAGCAGCAAGCCTCCCACTCTGGCTGCAAATACCAGAGAAGTGAGTCACCTTGGGATGCTGACCTTAAAGGGAGAGATGATCAGTGACTGCTTCTCAGCAGCATCTCTAAAGGCCCAAGATGCACCCAGTCACGCCCCTTTTCACATCATGTTGCCATTGGCAATGCACGTTCACACCTACCAATTAGTTCATTGGGTTCTTACAAGAGCTCTAAAAAGAAGAGAGTTCAAATATTCTTATTGCAATTTTTGATAAAAGGTTAAGTGACTTGCCTTATGGTTACAGCTAATGAGGAGCAGAGGTGAGGCTGCACATGGGTTCTTCTGATTAGCAGACCAGGACCTTTCCTAGAGCTTTTTATCATCTCTCAAGAATATGGAGGTCTGGGACTCACCCCCACCCCCATGCCATGGTGAAGGGGCTCATGGTGTCAGGATGGGGGATGGGAATCTACCTTATCAGCTGGGTCCCCAGGGGATTCTGACACATCTCGGGTCTGGGGACCCCAGATTTATGTCATCCAGAGGCTGGGACAGGATTGGTGTGGTAAGGAAGCTGGGAGGTGGGTTTGGGGAGCACATTGTGTTTGTAATGCTGAGGCCTGGCTTGGAATTCTGTGTGACACTAGGTTCACCCTCTAATCACTGTCAGTCTCAGTCTCTGCACTTGATCATGAAGCTTGGGCTAGCCCTTCCCTCTACACACACACACATACACACACACACACACACACACACACACACACACACACAGATGCCCAAGTATTAGCTAAGAAGGTACTGTTTGGGAAAGCACTCTTAATGCTCACAGGGGCAGGGTGGGCAGGTTGTGTTAGCTTTCATCATGGTGACAAACAGCCCCAGTTTGTCAGGGCCTTACAACCATCAGACACTTTTTTCTTACTGATTTTGCACGAGGGGCTGCAGTTAGGGTAGCTCTGCTGGCCTCTGCTGGGGCGGACTGAGCTGACTCCACGTACAGAGTGAAGGGTTGCCGTTCTCTGTGACAAGAAGTTCTCAGGGTGTAGGGTCTGAACAAAAAGGGCAGAGCCAGATCCCCGAAGTGTATTGAAAACTTCCGCTCAGATGTGGCCTACATCCCATCTGCACTCTCATTTCATTAGAACGTCTCTTGGCTAAACCTAACATCATTGGTGTGGGGAATTATATACTCTGCCTGCAGGGAACCATGGTCTGGGTAGAGAGGGAGCGAATAATTGTCAACACAGAATACAATTTAGCAGGGGGTGTTATTATATTGCCCACAGTTACAGAACTCAGGAGCCTCAACTCCGGCAGTTGAATCAAGCGCTCCACTGTCTGTTCAGGTGATTATCTTTTAGTCTGAGCGGCTTCCATCCTGTCCTGACACTGCCTCTGTCTCAGTGTCTCTCACAGAACCTTCCTCTCTTCCATTTTCTGCCCCAGCAGTGTTCAAGTTTCAAGGGAAAGGCTCTGGCCTCCAGGGACCACACAATATAAATGCAAACAGGGAGAGGCAGCCATAAATCTCAGTGGCCTTCTTGAGTGCCTGGCACACCCATCACTCAGTATGGCCTGAGCAAATGCACTCATGCTTCTCTCCAGCAAGAAGGACCCTGCAAGGTGAGAGAGCATAGAGAGAGGAAAGGGGACCAGCATTCAGTACCCCACAGAGGAACTAGTATAATCAAGGGAATTTTCAGGATTCCAGAAACTTAATACTTGTAAGTATTTCAGTGAGAGGAAAAAAAATGTCAGCATGAGTTCTCCTGCCCACTCCTTCAGGGACATGTTCCCCCAGGATGAGGAGGAGACCCCATATATGTGATGCCCACCACGTATAGTTACTGAAGGAGACATGAGCTGGCCCATGACCAGAGCACAGTGAGAAATCATGGGCTGGAGGCTCAGTGTTCTGTAACCGGCCTCACCCATGGGTGGCCCTGTGATCCCTTCAGTGGAATCAATCATCATTGGGCATGTTGTCACTGAGCAAACCCTTTACCCCATACCCAATATTACCATTTCAAGAGCATATACTGAGTGCTTCCTGTGGACTGGGCCCATCCTTGAGGATACGGTGATGAACAAGCCCCAGCTCCTGACCTGAAGAGTTCACAGTTTGCAGCACAAGGTAGATGCATGAGTCAAACCTATACACCAGCAGAAGCCCCTCAGAGATGCATGAGCATCGTCCAGGGTGGTGCAGACAAGAAGTTCACTTCTTTGACTACCTTGTCTTCTTTTCAATAATGATAATAACAACTAGCATATCTGGAGCACTTTAGTCCCTTTATTTCGTTTTCTCCCTGTAAACAACACTTATGATGACATACAGGGCAGTGGGGCCACATGAGACATAAACAGTCCTGGAATTCTAGTCCTGGCTCTGCCACTGTGTGAGCCCACGTGAGTTATTTAACTTTGCCGAGCCTCATTTCATCAGTGGTACAACCAGGACAATAATGCCTTCTTTTCAGGAGTCTTGCAAGCATTATAGCCAAAATGTTCACATTGCCTCGCTCAGCCTCTGCACGATCTCTGGGTAGTATCTATTTTCAAAAGCTGTAGCTTCGAAGTCTGATCACTTCTCATCAATGTCGCGGTAGCATCCTTTGCTAGTTAGGCGACTACTAGCTGCTGCAACAAACCAACCTCTTGATTTCGGTCATTTCATGCAATAAAAGCATATTTCCCCCCTCATATTAAAGTTTAACACAGGTGGTCATGATTGGCAAGAGGCTTTCCTCCGGGACGGGGGTGTTCAGGGACACACACCACTTCCATCCTGTGGCCCCACCATCCCCCCCTGAGTCTTCACTGCTTATAGCAGAGGGGCAAAGAGAAGGAGGAGTCGGCCCACTGCTTCCTATCTGCCTTGTCCGGAAGTGAAACACATCACTTCTATGTATATTTCATTGGTTAAAAAGTCAATGGCCAGTCCTAACAGCACAGGAGGCTGGGAAATGCAGTCTCCTTGTGAACCGAAGAAGGAGAAGGTCCAGACGGCCTGTGCCACACCCTGCTTCTGCCTCAGACCACTACAAACATCCCCTGCGGATTATTTGGCCCCCTAACAGGCTATCTCCACTCAGTAGACAGAGGGATCTTTTAAAAGTGTGAATGATGTTATGCTGTGTTCCTGTGCAAAATCCTTCAGATCTGGACTCCTGACATGGCCTCTCTCTCTGGTCTCACCTTCTATTACTCCACCTTTCACTGCACTCCACCCCACAGGTCTTCCTTTTGTTCCCAGAACATGCTGGAGTTACAATAACTTGGAGTCTTTGCACTGGCTGTCCCCTTGGCCTGTGATAAAATTTCCACCTCCCTTTTCATTCAGTTCTCTCCTAAAATTTGTTTGATATCCTCCCTGGATAACAAATCCTCCCTGGAGAGGATTTGTTTGACAACCAAACTATCCCTCATTAAAAAAAAAATTATATTAGGAAATTTTAAAAACAGAAAAAGTTATAGAAAACAATAGGGTGATACCACCATCCAGCTTTATCAAGGCTTAATGTGTATATATATATATATATACATATATGAGTTATTAATAATATAATATATATATATAGGAGTTATAATATAACTCTCTCTATATAATATATATATTAATACATGAGTTTATTAGAATGAGGATCTCTATGACTCAGTTTTGACCCAAATACCAATATAGTAAGTGCCAAGTAGCCTCATATTCTAAAGCAAGGTGATGGCATTAGCTGGTTGCCTACTTCCAGCTTCTAGAAAGGGGTGATGCTGGAGAGGTCAGAAGGGAGAATTTCTTTGGCAGGAGTGGCTGGAGTAGTGTGGCATGTCCCCTCCCCTGTCTGTGGAAGAATTAAGGGACTCCTTTTAACCTAAGAGATGGAATATTAGAAGAACCATTCCGAGATCCTGTCCTGTGTCCCCTGGAGTGAGGAACCCCAGGAATGGAGAAGCCTGAAGAGAAAGAAGCCAAGAACTGAGGACTGTGCAGTGGAGAGAGAGCTCCAGAGCCAGCAGGCCAAGTGATGGATAAGGGTGAAGTTTTCCCAGTCAGAGATGGGTCTGAGAAGAGAGTAGGTGTGGGTCCCCCTCAAGAGGGCCACTGTGGAAGCTCATATTTACTGGCAACAAGCTGGCTGGGATGGAGGCTTCCTACAGGATTGGGGGCCATAGCTTCCTCCTCTGCTGAAACCCAACTTTATTGGGCAGTGGGGTGCTACAAGCTGGCCTTCTCAGACAACTTCCTCCACAGCCAGCAACTTGGATGGCTTAGAACCTGGGGTTAGACTGTTTATTACTCACAGAAAAGGCTGTTCTCAGGTGCACACCTTAAAAGGTTGAGTAGCAGAGGGGCAGGCTCTCTCCACTAGAGCATGCCTCCTGTGTGTCCACAGCTGGTCCTCACATGCGTCTCCACAAATGTTGGGAGAATGGAGGACCTAGGTACTCAATGGCCCTTTTGCTCTTGAGTGCCACGCCAGTGGCACTGTTCAGCACATAGTATACATTTCCTTTCCCCAGACCCCCACCACACTCTCCACCTTGGGAGGTATACTTGGGAAGAGTCTACCCAACCCATTAACACTGGACTTGGCCAAATGACTAGCTTTGGCCAAGAGAATGTAAGCAGACATCTCAGTGTGCCACTTCTAAACAAAGGCTTTTAGAGGGATTGTCAGTCTTCTTTTATTACCTAAAGAATATTATATTTTGGTTATGGGGGTGCCCTTCAGCTTGGGTCCTAGAATGTAAAGACGTGGGACACAGACACAGCACATGACCACAGCCATTAACATACAACGTGAGAAAGATATGAATAGTTGTTGTTTTAAGTGCCAACTAAAATGTGTTGCTCTCCATCTGATTCTACTAGAACGAAGTTACAAGCCACTGCAATCACTGGCCTTCAACATACCCTGAAACGAGTGAAAGGAGCAGAGATCAAGAATGAGGCACTCTGTGCTCTAGGAAAGCAAACGGGAGAACTGGCCTTCAGATAGATATTTTCAGGAGATTTTATGAGTCCAATTTCTTGCATCTTCTCATATTTAGAAAAGCACTAAAATTATTAATGGAGACATCTGCTCCTCGAGACTAGCAGCAACCTTCTGCCAAAATGTGTGCTTGATTGCATATACTCCCTTCACCAAGATCATGTATATACTGACCTCCCGCCTACCTATTTGGAGCAGTTCCTCAGAGCTTTCTGAGAGGCTGTCTCCCAGGCTACAGTCCTCATATGGCCCCAAACAAAACTTAACTCACAAATTTCACATTGTGAAGTTTCTTTCAGTCCACATAAGACTCTCAGATTTTAAAGTTCTGTGTTTCACAACTTCACTGTAGCAAAAGCTGACTGATATCAGTCTTCTCCAAGTGATACTTATTGATGTACACCTGTGCCTTGTGCCTGACCTGTGCTATAGAGGATAAGGGCATAAGGAACTGGCATAAGGAAACTTACATGGACTGAATGTTTGTATCCCTCACAATTCATATGTTGAACATCTAATTCCCAACATGAGTATATTTGGAGATGAGGCCTTTTGGAAGTAATAGGTTTAGATGAGGTCATGAGGATGGGACCTCCCATGATGGGATTAGCACCCTTTTAAGAAGAGGAATAGATTTCCCTCTCTCAGACTACCCCCCCACCACCGACCCATGCACACACACTATAGAAAAACTATGTGAGCACATAGGGAGACAGTAGCTGTCTTACAAGCTAGGAAGCAAGCTCTCATTAGAAACCAAATATGCTGACACCTTCATCTTGGACTTCTCAGACTCCACACTGTGAGAAATAAATATCTGTTGTGCTTTTTAAGCCACCCAGTCTTTGGTATTTTGCTATAGCAGCAAGAGCAGATTGAGACAATAATTGGAATCAGAAGTGGGGTGCAGTTGTAACAAATTCCCTACAATGTGGAAGCAGCTTTGGAACTGAGTAATGGGTGGAAACTGGGAGAGCTTTGAGGTGCATGCTAGAAAACCCCAGTATTGTCAGAAAGGTATTTTAAAGGTGATTCTGGTGAGATCTCAGAAAGAAAAGAGGAGAGCTGTAGAGAAAGCTTCCATCTTCTTAGAAAATACATAAGCAATCGTGTACAGAATGTTTGTAAAAATGTGGACAATAAAGGCCATTCTGATGAGGTCTCAAACCTCATCAGAGACATGTTATTAAACATGAGAGAGAGAGACATGAAATGAGAGACATGCTTTTGAACAATAGGGAAAAGATGATCCTTATAAAGTGGCAAAAAACTTGGCTGAATTCTGTCTGTTTTCTAGTGTTTTGTGGAAGGTAGAACTTGTGAGCAATGAAATTGGATATTAAACTGAGATTTCTAAGCCAAGTGTTGAAGGAGAAGCTTGGTTCCTCCTGACTGCTCATAGTAAAATGCAAGAAGAGAGAAATGAATTGAAGAAGGAATTGTTAAACAAAAGGAACCAGAGCTAAAATATTTGGAAAACTTTTAGCCTATCCATATTGAAAGCAAAACAAAATGAAACAAAACACCCCAAGAAATCCTGTTTGGAAGAGAACCCTAAGCGTGTGCCTAGCCAAATAAGGAGATTAGTGTGGGTGTGAACTAATGACCTAATCAGCAATTTCAGCAGAAGCCAGGAATAGACATGAAATTGTACCTCTAGCAATATTGCAAGCTGGAACAAAAGAACTAGGGACAGTAGGACAGAATGAAGGAAGGCTGCAAACATGTGCTATTTCTCAAGAAAAGGGAAGAAAGACACCCAAGGCGATTCAGAGATCATTAGAGCTGCCACTCCTACCACAGTCCTGGGGAGTAGGGCTAGTTCTCCCTTGGTTTGACAGGGTTGGGCCACCCTCTCCAATTTGGAGGGCCAGTACCTCAGGGGCAGAGCCACCACAGAGAGCCATGTGTGCAGCAGCCCATGGAGTTGAAGGGGCAGGACCACCTTGCTGACCCATGGCGGTGATGCTGTCACTCCTGTGAGCCTGGAGGGCAGAGCATCAGACCAAAGAGGATTATTCTTGAGGTTTGAGATCTCATGGAACCCATTTGCCTTGCTAAATTTAGTACTTGCCTGGGACACATCATCCCCTTTCTCCTTCTGATTTTTCCCTTTTGGAACGAGAGTGCCTATCCTATGCTGGTCTCACCATTGTAATTTAGAAACGCATAACTGGCCTGGTGCTGTCGGTTCACAGCTGGAGAAGAATTTTTGCTTCAGGATGAATTGTACCTCACGTCTCACCCATATCTGACTTAGGTGAGACTTTGGACTTTAGACTGTGGAGTTGATGCTGGAATAAGTTAAGTGTTTTGGGGCTGTTGGGATGCAAGAAACGCATTTTGCATTCAAGAAGGACATGGATATGGGAAGACCAGGAGCAGAAGGTTATGGATTGAATGTTTATATCTCTCCCAAATTCATATGAAGCCCTAGCCTCAATGTTATGATATTAGGAGGTGAGCGCTTGGTGGGTGATAAGGTTTAGATGAGGCCATGGGGGTGGGGTCTTCATGATGGGATCAATGCTCTTATAAGAAGAAACCAGAGAGCTATCGCTCTCTGTCTTCATCATATATGGACGTAGTAAGAAGACAGTGATCTGCAAGCCAGGAAGAAGTATCCCATCAGAAACTGAATCGACTGGATTCCCAGACTGTGGGAATTCCAAGCCTCCAGAAATGTGTTGTTTAAGCTACCCAGTCTATGGTACTTCATTATAGCAGCCTAAAAAGACTAAGACATAACCTAAGGGCCAATGAGGAAGCACGTTTTAGTTATAGATTTTCCATAAATACACTTTATCAGGTGGAAGAAGTTCCCTTCTTCTATCTTTGGAAGTTCCCTTCTTCTATCTTCTATCTTTGGAGTGCACTGAGACTGTTTATCATGAATAGGAAAATGAATAAACAAACTGTGATATATTCACAAAATATAATACTTCTCAGCAATTAAAATATGTTACTAAGACATACAAAACCATGAATGGATCTTTAAAACATACTGAGGAAAAGAAGACAGACACAAAAGATTACCTACTGTATGATCTTATATTTCAGTAGTTTAAGAATAACCAAAGCTAATCTATGGTAATAGAAATTGAACAGTGATTGCCTCTGGGTGTGGGGATTGACTGGAAAGCGGCATGAAGAAAATTTCTGGAGTAATAGAAATGTTCTCTATTGTATTCTGGATGTTGGCTGCATGGATATATACATGTGTCAAATTTTATTGATAAACTCTGATTTGTGTGTATGTTTGCAATTGTATTATGATATGCTCAGGTTTGGTTTTCTTGGTAGTTAATTCTACTTGTAATTCATAGTAATTCCTGAATCTGAAGCTTGATGTTTTTTGCCACATTTGAAAAATCTCAGCCATTATGGCCTCAAGTACTTGATTCTGTCCAATTTTCTCTCTTTTCATCTGAAACCACAATTACACACTGGTGAGGGTAGAGGAGACCAAAGGGGAGACTCCCTCAGGCAAAACTGTCTTGGTGCCTTTTCAGCCCAATTTCTCCAGTGTCTTTGAGGAGCCCACATACCCTCTGTCCCAGGGCTGAAGAGTCTTGCTTCCAGATCAACCCCTCAAAATTTGTTTCAGGTGTAAAGACTTGAAATATGACCAACCACTCTCCTCCTTGCCCCATGGAGAAGCTGCATTCTGCATTATAATAATAAGTCCTTATGCCTCAAAGGCATCATGACCCTAAGAGGTGTAGGTGCACTGGCAGATGTTTAGACACCCTGACCCATGAAATGGAGCTGTAAGAGAGGGGAGCTTACAGACCTGTCCTCTTGGGCAGCCACCTCCCCTTCCTCCTTTGAAATCTAGTCTCACTTGGGCCAACAAAAACTGTATTTGTACAAAATTTTATAACTTAAAAATTAGCTTCCTGTATATAGTTTAAATAAGTCAATGTTTAAACAGCATAAGCATAAATATTACTATTTTACAGATGTGGAAGTTGTGTGCTTCCCATGTGTTGTATGCCTTGGAAACATTATTTCATTGGCTTATCACAAGACCTGTGGGACGTGAAGCTTCCGCAGCCTGCTCACTTGGGTCTCTCTTGGGTCTCACACAAAATTCATGACATTTCATCATACCATAGTTCTTTAGAGTCATCGGGTTGGTAAATGATTCTAACCAATGCATAGAGTAAGGATTTTCTCACCCAAATACTCTTTCCTTCCATTTCCCCCCTATTTTCCTCCAGTTTTATATTTATTAAAATATTATTAAAATTATTAATCATATATTTATTATTTTATTAAAATAGCAGTATAAGTATAAAGAAAAGAAAAAAAAGAGGAAAAAAGGAAAAGAAAAGAAATTTATATATAACTGACCCTAAATCAACTATTTTAACTTTCCTAAGTCTCCTTTTGTTCTTTATCCACATTTCTTCATATTTTATGTTGCTTTGATCATACCCCAAGTCATACCCCTGGATTCTGCTCTCTTTTCCTGGTGTCACATTATGGGCATTTTCCCGTGTTGTTGTGTGGTCCTCAATATAACCATGCTCGATACAATCAAGGCTGTAGATTATTCTGGTAGGAACCCCAAGCTTTCCCTGCTCTTCCTTCTCCCCACTCCACCTCCCACTAGCTGCTCCATAGCTGAACCTCAGACTGTAAGATGAGGGCTCCATGTCCCTCTGTGTGTTTAGAAAGGAGCGCGATGCTGAGAAGTCCCTTTTTAGAAAAATTCAAACTTAAGCATCCAATAAGAAATGATATGCGTGCTGCTAAATCAGTGATTTTTAAGGGCTGCTCATCAACAGGTGAGTCTATGTAGATCTCTGGGTAAAACTGCTATATTGAAGTCCAGGAGGAAATGGAAGGTAACGACTCTCTAATGCCTTCACTTGCCCAGACAATCAGCAGGGATGGCAATTTCATTTAAGAGAAAATTTCAGCAGGAATCAATTTTTCTAACTCAAATTCAAGGGTCACTGATTGTTAAGGCAACCATGGGTACACTAATGATGCTATTTTTAGTTTGGTTAATATGTATGCATAATAAGAGAAAATTATTTACAGAGATGATGAATTTAATATTGGGAATGAAGCAGATTTACAGCCTGGAAAATGTAATTGCTTTTTGATAACAATTAAAGGACTGTTTCCAAAATCAATAAGAATTTTAAAGAATAGCGTGAGCCTGAATGAATGATAAATAACTTGGAAGCAATTTTAAAATCTTACAGTGAACAATTCTCTTGAGCCCCATGAAGGGCTTTATGGACCTTTGAGGAATAAGGTAAGATTTTTTTTTTTAACTTCCATTGATTCAAAATGAAAGCAAAGCTTGCACACATGACTGAACTGCACTTATGTGGCTACATAAAGCCATGTTGGACATGGAGCTCCGGGAGTGATGAATCAGAGGGAATGAGAGAGCCTGGGAGTTGGTGCCTTATGGGCTGGAGCCAAAGAAACACCTGCCAAACCTGGGGAGGGGATCAAGCCCTGCCCTTTGCTGCGGAGCCCCTCAGCTCCAGAGCTGAGCATTGCAAGAGGGGAGTCCAAGAGGTATCAAAGGATCAAAACCATATAATTTAGTTGCTCCACAGACATCTATTGTGTAACTACTGATGCACACAAGGTGGAGGCACCTTCATAGGCTCTGCAGAGACAGGGATGAATAAAAAAAGGTTTTTGTCTTAGAGGGGTTCATGGACTAGAGAAGGCAGATGTGCAAACAGCAACAGGACAGGATGATGTAATGTTTGTTCCCATTGATGGAGGACTTACTCCGTGATGAGCAATGCACAAAGCACTTGGCATGCGCTGTCTTATTCAGTCCTCACAAGAAGACCCCATTTTATAGGTTAAAAAAACAAAGACAACAAGGTTATATAACCCACCCAAGGTCACCTAGCTAGCAAGTGCAAAAGCTGGAAATCAAACCCAAAAATTCTGCTTTTGTTAAAGGTGTTAATGCTGGTTCCAGTGCGATTTGAGTCTGGACCTTTGCTGTGTGGTGACAAAGTCATGACCACAACACCAGGGAGTACCCCATAAAGGTGAATGTCCAGTGCTAAAGGGCTGCCCAGGAGGAAGATACTCACTTTGCCTCAGCAAGGTGAGGAGATGCTCAGCCAGCTGGATTTCCCAGAGGGAGTGACATTTGACTATTCAAGGATAAATTGACATAGGCTTGACAAAGAACAAAGGGAAGGATAGTTGACAAGAACAGAATTATAGCTTAGGCAAAGAGGCAAACATGGGCCATGAGGTAGTCCTCCTACTTGCAGAAAAACTTCCTCAGGTCATCTCAAAAAACAGGCACCATCCCTGTTTTTAGTGATTCCCCGTGACATTTTCCTGTGACACAGTCCATTGCTAGTGATCACTGTCTATGCATCTGAAGAGTGCCTGATTCTCAGGGAGGGTTCAAGATGGCAGTGTAGGAAGATCCTGAACTCATCTCCTCCCACTGACACAACAAATCTACAACTACATATGAAATAATTTCCTTGGAAAGGGACCTGAAAACGGGCTGGCTGAACAACGTCTCCACAACAAAGGTTAAAAAGAAAGCAAGGAGAGGGGTAGGAGAGGAAGAGATACAGTCTTGTCAAGGGAAAAACCACACCCCAGCTGCAGCAATCCACAATCAGGAGGGATCACAAAGGTATGGATCTTTTCCCTGAGAAACGAGGGATTTGAGCTCCACATCAGGTGCCCCGACCCCCAGATCCTGCACAGGACAAGGTAGTTCCCAAAACACATGGCTTTGAAAACCAATAGGGATCCATCTCCAGGCTATTGTAAATAGAGCTGCAATGAACATTTTGGTACATGACTCTTTTTGAATTATGGTTTTCTCAGGGTATATGCCCAGTAGTGGGATTGCTGGGTCATATGGTATCAATTATACTCTAATAAAGATGTAAAAAAAAAAAAAATAGGGAATACATCCAGCAACTGCAGGGAATAGAAAACCCACTCTTAAAGGGCTCACACATAGACTTACTTAACCTGAAAACCAGTTCAAAAACTCCATACTGAAAATCACATGGACTATAGGTGAAGGGGACCCACTTACTAATCTGGAAGTACATGCTAAAGAGAAAGAAACTAGTTAGGATGCTCCCTGGAGATTGAGACACTGGTGAAGGCCAGTTTTGCAATCTCAGGCTACTTGCTAATGCCAATGCTGACAAGTGCCACTTTGGAATTCTCCCTCTAACTTGTTATTACCAGTGGGCATGCCCTGCTAAGAGCTCATGCACCCCTGTGCCTCAGCTGGGCTTCACAGCTGGTTGGGATGATAGACCCACCCATCAGGGCAGTGCAATAGTCTTGAGTGGACCTCAGAGCCAGTCTGGGGGCCAGCCCTGCCCACCAGTGCCTCTCAGCAGCCACAATCAGGCCCTACAGCCAATCTGGGGCCAGCCCCATCCACCATCATGCTGCAGCAGCAGCCTCATCCCCACCAAAACAAGAGGGCACATGTAGCCCACATAGGGGACACCCATGGAACACCTGACTCCAGTGGTTCCGTACAAATTTTAGAATTATTTGTTCTAGTTCTGTGAAACATACTGCTGGTATTTCGATTGGAACTGCATTGAATCTGTAGATTGGTTTGGGTAGTGTGCACATTTTAATAAGATTAATTATTCTAATCCATGAACATGGAATATCTTTTCATTTTTCATTTGTTTGCATATTCTTTGATTTCTTTCATCGCTGTCTTATAGTTTTTGTGTACATGTCTTTCACCTCCTTTGCTAAATCTCTTCCTAGGTATTTTATTGTTCTTGATGCAATTGTAAATGGGATTGTTTTCTTAATTTCTCTTTCTAGTTTATTATTAGTTTATACAAATACGTATATTGTATCCAGTGACTTTACTGATTCATCTATTAGTTCTAACAGTTTTTGGTGGAGTCTTTAAGGTTTTATATATTTATATATATATATATTATCATGTCATCTGCAAATAGTGACAAATTTACCTCATTTTCAATTTGGATGGCTTTTATTTCTTTTTCGAATTACTTAGCCTAATTGCTGTGGCTAGGACTTCCAATGCTATGCTGAATAAAAGTGGTGAGAATGGGCATCCTTGTCTTGTTCCCGAACTTTGAGGAAAAGCTTTCAGGTTTTCACTGTTGAGTATGATGTTAACTGTGGGCTTGTCATATATGGCTTTTATTATGTTGCTGTACATTCTCTCTATACCCACTTTCTTGAGAGTTTTTATCATAAATAGATGCTTAATTTTGTTAAATGCTCTTCTCTGCATCTATTGATTTGACCATATGATTTTTATTCTTCATTTTGTTAATGTGATATAGCCGGTTGATTGATTTGTGGATGTTGAACCATCTTTGCATCCCTGGAATAAATACCACTTGATTGTGCTGTATGATCCTTTTAATGTATTGTTGGATTTGGTTTGCTAATATTTTGTTGAGAAGTTTTGCATCTATGTCCATCAAGGTTATTGGCCTGTAATTTTCTCTCCCTCCTCCCTTTATGCAATGCCGTTTTCTGGTTTTGGTCTCAGTGTAGTTATGGCTTTGTAAAGTGTGTTTGGAACATTTCCATCCTCTTCAATTTTTTTGAAAAAGATAGGTATTAAATCTTCTTTGAATGTTTTATAGAATTTTCCAGTGAAGCTGCTTGGTCCTGAGTTTTTGTTGTTCATTTCGGCATTATCTACAATAGTCAACATATGGACACAACCTAAGGGTCCATCAATGAATGAATGGATAAAGAAGATATGGTATATATACACAAAGGGATACTATTCAGCCACACAAAATAAGAATAAAGTTTTGCTATTTGCAACAACATCGATGGACCTTGAAGGTATCATGCTAAGTGAAGAAAGTCAGATGGAGAAAGACAAATGCCATATGATTTCACTCATATGTGGAATCTAAGAAACAAAACAATGAACAACAACAACAAAAACAAACAAACTCATAGGTACAAAGGTCAGATTAGTGGATGGCAGGAGAGAAGATGGTTGAGGAGTGAGCAAAATCAGTGAGGGGAATAACTGTATGGTGATCAATGATAACTAGGTTTGTGGTGGTGATCACTTGGTAGTGTTTACAGATTTGAATTATAATGCTGTGTACCTGAAAATAATATTTTCAAAAAAGAGTACCTGATTCTCAACTGGGCACTAGGTCAGGAATCTGAAAGAAGGGTAGAGTTCTGTCACTTCCTCTCTGTGTAACAATAGGCAAGTTTCTCAACCTTGATGAATCCCAGTTCTTATTTGTAAAATGAGTATGTAATAACTACTTCTAATGTTTGTTGTGAGATTTAATAGGCTATACTGAATCCAAAGTGTCTGGTATGGGGGCTTGCACAAAATTAGGCTAAATAGTTCTAAGTATCTGTATCTATATTAATATCTGTGTCCATATGTATATTTATATTTTGATAACTGTCTTCAAAGAACATATGAATCCTAGTTGCTATGACAAAAAGAAGTACAGACACACCTCACTTTTTTGATGTTGCATTTTTTACATATGAAAGGTTTGTGGCAACCCTGCATGGAGCAAGACTATCAGTGCTATTTTTCCAGCAATTTTTTTTTTTTTTTTGCGGTACACGGGCCTCTCACTGTTGTGGCCTCTCCCGTTGCGGAGCACAGGCTCCGGACGTGCAGGCTCAGCGGCCATGGCTCACGGGCCCAGCCGCTCCGCAGCATGTGGGATCTTCCCGGATTGGGGCACGAACCCGTGTCCCCTGCATCGGTAGGTGGACTCCCAACAACTGCGTCACCAGGGAAGCCCTCCAGCAACATTTGCTCACTTTGTGTTTCTGTGTCACATTTTGGTAATCCTTGCAATATCTCAAAATTTTCATTATTATTATATTTGCTATGATGATCTGTGATCAGTGGTCTTTGATGTTACTATTGTAATTATTTTAGGGCAACACAAACCATGCCCATATAAGATGGCAAACTTAATCCATAAATACTGTGTGTGTTCTGACTGCTCCTCTCCCTCTTCTCAGGCCTCCCTATTCCTTGAGAGACAACAATATTGAAATTAGGCCATTTAATAACCCTACAATGGTCTATAAGTGTTCAAATGAAAGGAAGGGTCACACATCTCTCACTTTAAATTAAAAGCTAGAAATGATTAAGTTTAGTGAGGAAGGCATGTTGAAAGCCAAGATAGACTGAAAGCTAGGCCTCTTGCACCAGTTAGCTAAGTTGTGAATGCAAAGGAAAAGTCCTGAAGGAAATTAAAAGTGCTACTTCAGTGGACACACAGATGATAACAAAGTGAAACAGGCTTATTGCTAATATGGAGAAAGTTTAGTGGACTAGATAGGAGATTATCTAGAATGCCACAGCTTTCCCTGAGTCAAAGCCTAATACAGAGCAAGGCCCTAACTCTCTTCAATTCTATGAATGCTGAGAGAGGTGGGAAGCTGCAAAAGAAAAGTTTGAAGCTAGCAGAGGTTGAAAGAAGCTGTTTTCATAACATAAAAGTGCAAGGTGAAGCAGCAAGTGCTGATTTAGAAGCTGCAGCAAGTTATCTAGAAGATCTAGCTAAGATGATTAATGAAGGTAGCTACACTAAATAAGATTTTCAATGGTAGATGAAACAGCCTTCTATTGGAGGAAGATGTCATCTAAGACTTTCATAGCTAGAGAGGAGAAGTCGATGCCTGGCTTCAAAGCTTCAAAGGATAGGCTCTCTTATTAGGCACTAATGTAGCTAGTGACTTTAAGTTAAAGCCAATGCTTATTTACCATTCCAAACATCCTAGGGTTCTTAAGAATTATGCTACATCTACTCTGCCTGTGCTCTAGAAATGAAATAACAAAGCCTAAATGACAGCACATCTGTTTACAACATGGTTTACTGAATATTTTAATCCCACTGTTAAGATCTACTGCTCAGGAACAAAACAAAACAAAACAAAACAAAATATTACTGTTTGTTGAAAATGTACCTGGTCACCCAAGACCTCTGATGGAGACTGACAGCAAGATTCATGTTGTTTTCATGCCTGTTAACACAACATTCATTCTGCAGATCATGGATCAAGTACTAATTTGGACTTTCAAATCTTATTATTACATAAATACATTCCATAAGGCTATAGCTGCCATAGATAGTGATTCCTCTGATTGATCTGGGAAAAGTCAATTAAGAACATTCTGAAAAGGATTCCTCATTCTAGATGCCATTAAGAACATTGGTGATTCATGGGAAGAGGTGAAAATATCAACATTAACAGGAATTTGGAAGAAGTTGATTCCAACTCTTGTGGATGACTTTAAGGGGTTCAAGACTTCAGTGGAGGAAGTAACGGCAGATGCGGTGAAAAGAGCAAGAGAACTAGAATTAGAAATGGAGTCTGAAGATGTGACTGAATTGCTGCAAATCTCATGATAAAATTTGAACAGATGAGGAGTTGCTTCTTATGGATGAGCAAAGAGAGTGGTTTCTTGAGATGGAATCTACTCATGGTGAAGATGCTGTGAAGGTTGTTGAAATGACAACAAAAGATTTAGAATATTACTAAACTTAGTTGATAAAGGAGGAGCTGGGTTTGAGAGGATTGACTCCAATTTTGAAAGAAACAACCCACAGTTGTACTGTGGGTAAAATGCTATCAAACAGCAATGCATGTTACAGAGAAATCTTTCATGAGATGAAGTGTCAGTCAATGTGGCAAACTTCATTATTGCCTTATTTTAAGAAATTGCCACAGCCGTCCCAGCCTTCAGGAACCACCTCCCTGATCAGTTAGCAGCTATCAACATTGAAGCAAGACCCTCCACCAGCAAAAGATTACAACTCATTGAAGAGTCAGGTGATGGTTGGCATATTTTTCATCAATAAAGCATTTTTTAATTAAGCTGTGTACATTGTTTTTTTTTTTGTTAAGACATAATGCTGTTGCACACAAAATAAACTACAGTATAGTGTAAACATAGCTTTTATATGCACTGGGAAACTGAAAAATTCATGTCACTTGCTTTATTGCATTATTCACTTTATTGCAGTGGTCTGGAACCAAACCTGTAATATGTTCAAGGTATACCTATACCTCGTACCGTGTTATCAGCTGAGGTAAAGAACCATAAGCTCATACAGACTTGGAACTGGGGGACCCCTAAGAGATTATCTGGTTCAGGATTCTGAATGGCGTTTGATCCTCAGTTAAGCATGCTTCCCCGCACATCACATTTTAGTGTGTGGCATCAAACCCAGCTCCAATGAAAAATTTTAAACAACAAGAAGGAGATGGACATATATCCTGATCAGAACATCCCATTGAGAACAGAACAGTGCTTGAGTTCAAGCATGTCAAGGTCTGAATCATGGCTCCATTACCAACTACCTATGAGAGTCTGTACAACTTAGACTTGGCTGTGCCTTTGTTTCTTCAACTTTAAAGTGGAAAAAATAACTACACCTATCTCATCAGATTTTGGAGAGGATTAAATGGGAGAATGCATGTACATCTCCTAGGGCAACACTTGATCCATAGTAAGTGTCCAAAAATATCCATTAATATTAATATCAAAACATTGCCAAGTTGCAACAGGTGGCTTACATCTTCCAATGAGTCATCAACACAATCATCATGACCCTACCAGCACAGCCAAGAAGTATGTGGACAATGGTCTGGAATTTTCAGAAAGAGAGTTTGATCTATATCCTGTTTCCCTCATGGGTCTGATCTATATTCTGTTTCCCTCATGAGTTTGTAGAACAGGACTCCAATGATCCACAACAAATTTAGATAAATTCTATTGGTTCAGAAATTGATCTTATGTGAGTGCTGGCTTGTCTTCCATTGCAGTGCTGCCAGGAAGAAATCAGCATCATCTTGGAATGGAGGAGGTACAGGAGGATCAATCTCAAAATAGCCGTAAAGAAAGCCCAAGAAACAAGCTATGCTGGAGAGAGCCTCACTCATCTGACAGAGCTGATACAGCAAAGTGACTGGATTCTGGAGTCACCATGGACATGACATCTTGCTTTGTTCTGCGGCAGATACCTCATTTGTGAAATGGGAATAATTACAATAACTAATACACGGGTTTGTTGTAAAGATAAAATACATGTACATAGCACTTAGAAGCTAATAAATGCTGAATACTCATCAGATGTTATTGATAATACATGGATCAAGTGCAGTAAGCCAAAAAGTAGCTCCACAGAGGCAGGGGTGGGAGAGAAGGGGATGGTGATTCTCACTTCTTCATCTCTGATTTCTCTCACCATTTGAATAACATCACTTTTTGTCAGTTCAGTCCTTGCAGAAAGCATTTAAGGAGGGCCAGCTGGGTGCCAAGCAGTGTGCAAGACTCTGTAGAAGATCCGCAGTAAGAGCAAGGAGTATGAGGCATCATTTCTACCTCCAGGGAGCTCTCCATCTGAAAGAAGACACTTTATGCAATGTGTTCTCATCTGTTATAGACACTTGGTATTACACTAGCTCAGGCAAGGAGAGAGCAGGGGCAGGATATACCCTCTGCTCTAAGCAACAATCCAGGATGATGTGAGGTCATTTCAGGTAAGAGGACATAAGAAGCAAAGTCAGAGGGGCTTGACCTAGTGTGATAAGTTGGGGTGTGTGTTTGTATATGAGGAAACCAATCTGGCTAGAAATGAAGGTTTCATCTTAAGGGGTTGCTGTAGTAACATTGTGGATTGGGCAGATTCAGCTGGTGCCTGCAGTGAGACCATACTGGTCATTAGAGTACTGAAATCTGCCCACATACTGTCATCAACCTGGGACAACCCAGGAAGTTTCTCAAACCCAGAACTAAAGATTAATGTCGAGCACTACAGGGGCCCTCCAGGGCCAGCCTGCTCTAGCACTATGGCCAGTGACCAATTTTGATTGGTCAGTGGAAGATCACCCCAATTATCAGAATACAGAGGATCTCAAGGGCCAGGCTGGGGAGACTGTGCTTTATTCTGGAAACCACAGAGACTCACTGGCAGCCTGCTGTCCTTAAAAATTCTCTTTGTCTTGCAAAGACACAGCAGGACAAAGCTTCCTGCTGCAGAGGAATGTGTCTCATCCAGACTCAGCAATAGGCATTTGCTGTTTCCTACAGGTTTCCTATCTGGACCTGCTAGCCATGCCATTGATTGACCACACTGAGATCCCCACACTAGCACAGGACAACAGAGAGGCTCAGCTGTCTTCTCCCTGATCCTGATTTCTCCATTGTGGTGGTTGAGCAGTCACCTCTCCCATCTTTTAGGAAGGATATTCCTTGTCACTTTGGATCTGCCCCTGCCTTTTGCTTTCCCTGTACAAATAGTTGGCTTGTCCTGCTAATTCTTTTCAACAATTTCTGTTTTTTTTTTTTGTCTCCCCAACCTCAAGGCTGCATGTCTCCCTGACTGGTGCCCTACAAAACTCTTGATCAGTTAGCATCTTCCCTGTGGCTGAAAGCCCTCTTAGCATCTGCCACTTTGATCTTGTCTTCTAACCTCCCTCTGTGGGCAGAGAGAGAGAGAGAGAGAGAGAGAGAGAGAGAGAGTGTGTGTGTGTGTGTGTGTGTGTGTTGCAGGATAGTGGGCTCATAGGGAGGGAGTGCAGATGCTGTTTTGTCCTAAGCTGACACATCTGTTGATGAGGAGGATGGCTCCAAGGAAGTGCTAATGCACCGAGAATAGCTTGAGCCAACTGGGAAATCTTCCTTGAGGACAAATTGGAAATTGATTCCTGATAGTTTTAAATTGGAAAGAGGGAAGTGCTCCTTGTTTTCTTTAAATAAGTCTGGGTAATTTTATCAAGGAGGTGGATTGTATTGGAAATTTTGATTGATTCAGAAACATAATTATTTCAATTCAAAAATATACAAAATTACATTGGTTAAAACAATCATTTTCCTATCTTGCATTTAAACAGATTATAGGATTCTTTGTTGTCTTCTCTGAAGATGGTTATTCAGCAAAATCTGGATCTCCCAGCTGCTTGATTTGTTTCTTTTTCAGACTCAAGGCACACAAATGGTGCTGTTTTGTTTCTCTCCAGCATTTCAGGGCCAAGGAGTTTGAAGAAGCCCAAGGTAGAGCTTTCTGGCAAATCCTTTGAAGATCCACTGAAAGGATGATCAGAAACCATCTTCCAGATAAACAGAAGACCCAGGAAGAAGATGAGGATGCATCACAAGTTTGTCATTTTATTTATCAAGCCTAAAGTTTTCCGACTATATCATTTTCTCCTCTTGGCCTCTGACACCTCCCCAACCCAGTTCCCATCAGCTGAATTCTGTTTGAGCCTCCTACAAGCATTTTCAGCTATTCTTCCTATATTGGCTCTCATTTTTTCCTGTATGTTAATCACATTACCCCAAACCACTTACAAACTCCTTGAGGTCTTAGAATTTCTATCCCATCTAGTTACCCAGGAAGTGGTCCACAGGCCCATCCATGACCATTTGTTCATTGGTATTTACACTAATAGGAGATGGTCCTTGTTGAAGGAACTCAATCCAGGGAGGTTGGTTCTATATGTTGAATCACCATGGCCATCAAATGAGAGGACTGTCTGCTTTGCTGCAATTATATTGTTACTGTCTTTGTATAAATGGATGAGTGAGGGTGCGACTCCACACATCCATCACCTTGGAAAACCAGAACTGATGATCTGGATAAGGTGCCAAGGAAACACAACTGGGCGCCCTAGGGGAGAGACTGCTCAGGGCAGAGGAAAGGAGGCAGGATAGCATCCCAGTTAAGCACTCAAGCCCTAAGGTCAGGCTGCCGGCCTTTGAATCCTGATTCTGCCATGGATTTTCTGTTTGAAATTGGCAATGTTTTTATACATACCTTCACTTCATAGTAAGCAATCAAAAAATGGTGCTTGGGGCTTCCCTGGAGGTGCAGTGGTTGAGAATCTGCCTGCCAATGCAGGGAACATGGGTTCGAGCCCTGGTCTGGGAAGATCTCACATGCCGCAGAGCAACTAGGCCCATGAGCCACAACTACTGAGCCTGCGTGCCTGGAGCTTGTGCTCCACAACAAGAGAGGCCGCGACAGCGAGAGGCCCACGCACCACGATGAAGAGTGGCCTCCGCTCGCCGCAACTAGAGAAAGCCCTCGCACAGAAACGAAGACCCAACACAGCCAAAAATAAATAAATAAGTTAATTAATTAAAAAAAAATGATGCTAAGAACAGAGAACCCAAAAGATAGAAATTATTGCTGGAAGGTAACTGGGACCCAATCTGCTAGTATGCAGAAACTGGTTTTCCTCTTACTCTCATGAAACCAATTCAGATCTCTTTGAACCAGCCTCGCAAAGGTCTGTTTCAATGTGTTGATGTGTCTTAGAGATTTCCATGCCCATAAGTTTTAGAAGAATCCCTCTTTTTAGAGGTGTGGTGGTGCAAGTAATGGGCTGTAGACTGGGAGGGGGGAGACAGACCTGCCTCTGGATCCCTGGGCACCCTTTCCTGGTAGCTGCAGTGCTCTGAGAGCCAGTTGCCTTCACCTGTTAAATCGTCGCCACAATTAAAACAACAAACTTTGCATCACTCCCCAAAATTATTTTCCCCTTCCTTGTAATCTATTTCTCCCTCTACTCTCATTCCCCAGGCAACCACAAATCTGTTTCACATCACTATATGTAGATTATTTTGCATTTTGTAGGATTTTATATAAATAAAATCATACATTATACTCTTTTAATCTGGCTTCTTTCATTCAGCATAATTGTTTTGAGATTCATCCCTGTTGTTGTGTATATCAACAAGTTAGTTTTTATTGCTGAATAGTATTTCATTGTGTGGATGTACCACAATTGTTTAACCACTTATCTGTGGATAAACATTTAGGTTGTTTCCAGTTTTTTGGTTATTTCAAATAAAGCTGCTATGAACATTTGTATATAAGTATATGTATGTTTTCGTTGCTCTTGGGTAAATACCTAGGGATAGAATGGCTGGGTCATACGGTAGGTGTACCTTTAACTTTGTAAGAAACTGACAAACTATTTTATTCCCATTCATAGTACATGAGAGTTTCATTTCCTTCACATCCTGTCCAACACTGGCATGGTCAGTCTTTCAATTTTCGCCCTTTTAACTGGTATCTAGTGGTATTTAATTGTGGTTTAATTTGCATTTTCCAGGTGATTAATGATGTTGAGCATCTTTTCATGTGAATATTGGCCATTTGGATGACTTCTTTGTTGAAGTGACTGTTCGCACTTTATCTAATCTGGATTCAAGTTCTTTTATGTGTGTTGTGAGCATTTTCTCCCAGTATGTGACCTGCCTTTTTGTTTTCTTAATGATTTCTTTCAAAGAGCAGAAAGTTTTCATTCTGATGTAGTCCGATTTGTCATTTTTTCTTTTATGGGTCACGATTTTTGTCCTCTAAGGATCATTTGCATATCCCAAGATCACAAAGATATATTATATTTTCTTCTAGAAATTTTATACTTTTCAGCTTTACACTTGGGTCTATGATCCATCTTGAATTAATTATTTTGTATGGTATGAGGGAAAGATCAATGCTTATTACTTTTTACCACGTAGCTATCTGGACATCATTTCCAAAACATTTTCCTTTCCCAGTTGAATTGCCTCAACCTCTTTGTCATAAATCAATTGATCAAATATATGTAGTATATTTCTGGACTACCTGTGCTGTTCCTTTGATCTATATGTCTATCTTTCCACCAATATCAAACTGTCTTGATTACTGAAATCAGGTATGGTAAGTCCTCCAACGTTGTTCTTTTAAAAAATTGCTTTGGTTATTCTAGGTATTTTCCATTTCCATGCAAATTTTAGAGTTTATATGAATTTATATAAAATTTCCATATACATTTTAGCTTGCCAACTTCTACCAAATGGCTGTTGGAATTTTGACTGAGATTGCATTGAATATGGAGAGAACTGTCACATAATGATATTGAATCTTCCAATTCACAGAATAAAACAATATTTTTTTCCGTTTATTTAGGTCTCTTAATTTCTGCTAGCAATATTTTATAGTTTCAGTATAGAGGTCTTGGACCTCTTTATTAGACTTATTCCTACATATTCAATATTTTTGTACCACTCTAAATGGATTTTTTAAAATCTCACTTTCTACTTGGTTGCTGTATGTATCTAAAAATAAAATTGTTTTTGCACATTAACCTTGTTGCTGTATGTATCTAAAAATAAAATTGTTTTTGCACATTAACCTTATAACCTACAACCTTGCTAAATTCATTAATTAATTTTAATACTGATTTTTGTAGCTTCTCTGGAATTTTCTACATGAACAATCATATTATCTGCAAATAGGGAGAGTTCTATTTCTTTCTTTCCAGTTTTTCCAGTATTGATTTTATTTTCTTGCCTTAGTACAGTTACCTCCAGAAAAATGTGAATAGATTTGGTGAAGGTGAGCATTCTTGCCTTGTCCCTAGCTTAGGAGGTAAAACATTCAGTCTCTCACCATTAAGTATGGTGTTAGCTGTTTTTTTGTTTGTTTTGTTTTGTTTGTTTGTTTTTGCTTTGTTTTTAGATATAGATGCCTAGGTTGAAAAAGTGCTCTTCTAGTCTTAGTTTGATGAGAGATTAAAAAAATTATGAATAGGTGTTTAATTTTGTCAAATTATTTTTCACATCTAATAAATTAATATTGCATTTCTCTCCTTTAATTTTATTGACATGTTAGATTATGTTGATTAATTTGCACATGTTAAACTAAACTTGCATTCTTGGGATAAGCCCTACTTGGTTATGATGTATTTTTCCTTTTTTTGTATATTGTTGGGTTCAGCTTACTACTATTTTTTTAAGGATTTTTGCATCTATATTCATAAGAAATATTGGTTTGCAATTTTTTTTCTTTGCTACATCTTTGTTAGGTTTTGGAATTGAAGCTATTCTGACCTCAGAAGATGAGTTAGGCATTGATCCTTCTTCCTCTACTTTTTGAAAAACCTGTGTAATATTAGTGTTACTTTTTTCTTCATTGTTTTATAGAATTCACCAGTGAAACTGTGTGCATTACTTTCTTATTGCTGCTATAGTAAATGCCCACAAAATTTGTGGCTTAAATAATATAAATCTATTTTCTTACAATTCTGGAGGCCAGAAGCCTGAAATGGGTTAAATTCATGGCATGGGCAGGGCTCTATTCCTTTCTGAAGAAAGATTCTAGGGAATAATCTGTTTTCTTGCCTTTTCCAGCTTCTAGATGCTGCCTGCCTTCTTTGGCTCATGGCCCCTTCCATTTTCAAAGTCCACAGTGGCCAGTTGAGTCTTTCTCCGATTGAATATCTCTGACACTCCCACTTCTGCCTTCCTCATTCACATTTAAGGACCCTATGGTTACATTGGGCCCATCTGGCTAATCTAGGATACTCTCTCTACCTTAAGGTCAGCTGGTTAGAAACAGTAATTCCATTTTTCTATCTTAATTTCTTTTGCTATAACAGAGTCACAAATTCCAGAGATTAAGATGTAGACATCTTTGGAAAGCCATTGTTCTGCCTACCATACCATCTCAGGCTGGAGTTTTCTTTGTGAGATGGATTTAATTTTTTTTTTCAATTTCTCTAATAGGTATAGCACTATTCAGCTTTTCTGTGTTTCTTCCTTTGTCAATTTTGGTAAGTTGTATTTTTAAAGAAAATTCTCTGCTTCACCTAAATTGTCAGATTTATTGGCTTAAATTTGTTCATAGAATTCTCTTGTTATTCTTTTCATGTATGTAGGATCTATGGTGATCAGTCCTTTTCATTACTAAATTGGTGAAATGTGTTCTTTCTCTTTTTTGCTTGATCTATGTAGTTTGTCCATTTTGTTGAACTTTTTGAAGAATGAGCTTTTTGCTGTGTTAACTTTCCTTACTTTCTTCCTGCATTTTATTGCATTAATTTCTGCTCTAAGCCTTTATTCCCTTCCTTCTACTAACTTTGAGTTTACTTTGCTCTTCGTTTTCTAGTTTCTTAAGTTGAAACTCTGGGGAATTGATGTTAAGTCTTTCTTTCCAAGTAAAGCTTTACTACATGTGACAAATTTTGATGTGTTTTGTGTCTGTTGTTTTTCAAAAAGATCATTGTATCCATTGGATGTTACAGGTCTCCTGTCTCTTAAGACCCTTCTTAAAAACTGGAATCTGAAACAAGGATATAGCTGGACCCCAAAGTGCTTTTGCAATAGGACTACTCATTTGAACTTGAAAAAAGAATGCTAGTCCTAGACCAGAAGCCTTAGATCAGTAGCCATTATTTCCTTGCCCCTAATATCTTCTTTGAGAGAAATAATTCTATAATTGTTTAAGTATGTTACAGTTATTGAACCTCTAAGCCCAAGTTGGTTGGAAATCACATCTTGAATAATCTGATACCTCTCTTCTAACTGGGAAGAATTATAAGAATCAACTTTACTAGTGTCTCCTGGATGCATGTCTCCAGCTCAGCTGGGACTGACTTTAATTTTCCTGATACCTATTTGGACTAGTTCACTGTGCTAAGTGGGATGTACATGGCTGCTAGAGTAGGTATGTGCTGAGAGAGAATGATGCAGAGTAGAGTCCATAGGCAGCAGAACTTGCTGAGTAGGTAAGGTATAAAGAAGGAGAAGACAAATAGGGACAGAAGTTAGCTTCTGGGTTTTATTACAGGTCTACGCAGTAAAGAGATGTGAGAACAAGTCCTTTCTTCTCCCTGAGTCAGTCTTGCCAAGAGCATGGGCAATGAGGCCCGCAGGGCAGAGTGTGGATGTGAAAGTCCCTTATGGGCTATAATGTGCTGGGGTGACTGTTGTCTGGCATTCCTCTCAGCTTTAACTGCCCCACCCCTTGGCCTCTATTTCTCTAGCAGCTCTTCCTTTTTTCTTACTTTCAGGGCTGGCTTCATGAGTATGTGATCCTTCCAGTTGCACAGGACCCCACACTCAGAATGGCCTGCACATGGTTTAATGCTCTGCTGTCACTGTCTGGAAATTCTTAATAATTTTTAGCAAGAGGCCCCATATTTTCATTTTTCACAGAGCTGCCCACATTTTTTAGCTGATCTTGTTTACCTGGAAAGCCCATTGAAGACAAAGTAGTGACTTGGCAAATAAAAGGGGCATAGCAAGACTCCAGGGTCAGAGCTCCTCAGTGGTCACAGACACAGCCAGGTGCAATTTGGGATGGTGTGTCACCTTTCCGTGTCTCACTACAACTTCCAGCAGCACCTTCCCCACCCCCACCTCCTTGTAAGGATAATTTTTGGAAGGCTAAATCTTATTTTCCCAGATATTCCTCACTTCACACCTGCCCTAACAGCTCCCTTAGCACTCATTCACATCCAGCAACAGCATCCATATGGTGCATCCTCTATAAATGAAAGCTCTTTTAATTAGTGACGGGACACCTCAAATAATTTCAGCAGATGCTTCCATTTCATGCAAACAGGCACGTGTCTTTGCAATTGGGCAATATTTTTCTAATTATATCATAGTCTGCAGTCCAACTGGGTATGTCTCTTAGACAGCCTTTCTGAGGGAGAGTACGTGGGCAGTGGGAGATCTATTTTATTCACACACACACACACACACACACACACACACACACACACACTGTGATATCTTCTTTCAATATTTAATGTTTGTTAACTGTTTTTTGTTTTGTTTTGTTTTTCACTATTTTGCTTTCCAAGTGCTTCCTATAGTCAGGAAAGGAGGAATGGAAAGGACATAATTATTTAGCCCTAGAATGGGTGAGGGGAGGAGGCTCTGGGATTTTCCTTCTTTTTATAATTTTCTTAAAAAGCACTAGTCTACTTCAGGGAGGTTGCAGAGCAGACTGTGTGATGCAGAGATTCCTTTCACTCTCCCTGATATCCTGGGATTCTTGTGACAGAGATGGTAGGGCTGTTTGCTATAATTAAAGCTCCCCTAAGAGGAATGGGAGAGCATGTGGTCTCTGAACAGACTGGGTTTGTATCTGGAGGCATCAGCATGGTCTGTGTAGTTCTTGGCATACATTGCAGGAGGGACCTATAGCCTTGTCATGCTTGGGAAGGTGTACTGTCTGGCTCCGTGAGATGCTGGTTGCATGTGTTCACTAAATATTTCCAGTTCACCATCTACCTTCTAAGCACATAGTAGGACCATGCTTCTGTCCTTCTTTGAGGGCCTCTATCTGGGGCTACATGTGCATCTATACATCTTTTTTATGGGGCTGTGTGATTGATTTTGGCCAATGAAATATGTACAGGTATGAACTGTGTCCCTTACAGGTGGAAGACTTAAAGAGCCAGATGTCCTCAGTGGTCATAGAAGCACATGTCAAGGTAAAACCTCTGTCACCCTGTGTCCCTGAGTGTCTAATCTCAGCAGCACCCTCCTATCGGCCTAAGATACTTGTGTTGTGTTACATCACTGAGATTTTGAAATTTTTTGTTGGTGTAGAAAAACCTGCTCTATCCTGACTAATACAATAGTGATTAGAGCTAGCCCAATTTCACTCTCTGGGGAGTTCCCATGGGGCCACTTTGACCTGAAGAAAAGAAGGGTTCCTGGAGGAGCAATATGGGGATTGGTGGTATGAAAACAAGTGAGAGGATCTACTGATATACACCCATCTCAAGAACACTTCTCTCTCGTTCTGATACCTAAGAATAACCAACCATGTGGCTCTCAGGCTATTTCAGGCGATAAAGAGCAGCTAGATTCTGGAGGCACAGATGTAATGACTCATGCCATGTTGAGGAACAGGCTGAATGAAGTGTGGTTAAAGCAACCCCAGGAGAACCCAAGGTCTCCAGGCAGACCTGACAGACTTGTCTTCCCTGGTGACATATCACCAGGTCCTATCCTTTGCACTTTGGCCCAGCACTCAAGCCAGTCTGTGTTGAGGTGCCTTCAAGGAAGCTGGAGGATGCACCCAGATGTCCCCTTCTGGTATGTGTGTCCTAAGGATGCCATAGCTTGTTTCCCCTCCCTCTTGGTTGTATAGGTCCAGGACTCCTTGGTGAAACATCTACCAATCAGGTAGCCTCACTTGCTTTCCTGGTCATCCTCGGATGACCCCCAGGGCCCAAGGGAAGCTCAAGGTTAAACTTTCCCTTTCCTGCTGCAGCTCACCTGATGTTACTCTGGGAAACCTCTACTTATAGGAAACACGATCTGGGCCTCAAACAACCAAATGAACAAGAGACTGTTTTGAGCATCTCTCCATCTGTAAGACGGGGAGCCTTGTGAGGATTTATAATCCTCCCTGAGTGCCTCATTTTTTTTTTAAACCAAAGTTGGATATAAACAAAAATTTAAAAAAAAAAGAGGAAAGCAATCTTCTTTTTTCAAACTTCTTCAACTACACACTTCAATCTGCTTTATTACCAAGATAGGAAAAGTAATGGGGTTAAATTTAGATAAAAGCAAGAAGACATGTTAATTTTTATTTTCAGTGACACTTAACGTATTTCAAATGGTGTCTCTGGGTAAATACTCTATGCTGGGTCTCACCCCACCCAGAGGGCTTCATATTCTGCCCATTGACAGTGGAACGTGAGGAGAACGGGTCTTGTGCAGTGTGGATACCACCCATTGGTATCTGATCTGTATCTTTTCCAGTCTGACTTAGATGTACTGAGAATTATTGTAAAAAGGAGCCCAAAAGCCTCCTTTAGTCTTGCTCAGTGATAGGGGCTGGATGAGATGACCTCTCAAGGGATCTTACAGCCTGAATGAATAATTAGGATAAAAAGCAAGAAACCATCACAATTTGAACTTCCATGCCTTTCCTCTTTCCTACCTGAGGTGGCGCTCAAAGAAGATGAGTTGGGCAATAACCCAAGTGTTTAAAAATATCTGGTGAATGTACAGTGTGGACACACATAAACGCTAATGGTTTCAGGACAGCATCATCAGGGAATTTATTTTACACTCAGTCTTTCGCTGTTTGGTGGGGGAGGCAGACAGATATATTCCATGATCGGGCTGAGTTAGATGTGTGTCCAGCTGTTGTGAGAGTGCTGATGGGGCAAGGGGCTCTGACTCTTTGGATGAAAGGACCTCAATCTGAATATTTGAAAGAAGTGGGAATTAAGTGACAAGAGTGTGAGGAAGCAGCATCCCTGGTACTGCAAATGTTTTCTCCTGCCAGGCAAGGGCCCTGGCAGGGAAGTGGTAGGAGGGGATGCTGGAGAGGGCCAGGGGTCAGTTATCGAGGGCTGAGTATGCCAACGAGGGAGGTAGATTTCGTTCTGAAGCACTGGGAGTCCGGGGAAAGATTTTAAGCATGGGAGAGGCATGGTCAGATGAGAGATACCTCTCCCCATCTCTGGATGGAGAGTGGCTGGAGGACAGTGACACTGGAGGAGGCAATTCTGTAGAAAACTCCTGTACCGGACCAGGAGAGAGGTAGCCAGGCCTGGGGGGCAGGGAAGCAGGAAAGAATCTGGGGATCCAGAACAAAGGATGAGCACACCCCTTTGCCTTTACCTTTTCTTAGGGAAGAAGCATGCCTAAGTAGTAAGCCCGCCTGTGTTGAGCTGGGTTCCTTTGGGATTCAGTTCAGCAATGACTCTGCTGGTGGGACTTTAAAGGTCCTCAGTCCACTCTCTCTTGGAGCAGTGGGTTACCCTCAGCTGAGAAGTGCCTCCTGCTGCCGGGCCCTTGTGGCTTTCACCAGGGCCCCCCAGTGGCATTTCCCAGCCATGGCTGTTGTTTTGCTCTTACTCTCTGGGCTTCAGCTCTGCATCACAGCTGCCATTCTGCAGTTTGGAGGATCACCCTTCCCAGCTTCAGGATGCCTGGTCAGCTACCTAGAGGAAGCAGCACAGGGCAGTGCCAAATTAACCAACTTGAGCTTCCTGACGGAAGCTGGGTTCCCATCCTCATGTGCCGTAACTCTCCCTTGCCCTGAGCCCTGCTTTTCATTTCAGGGAAACAGGGAGCTCAGCCTCTCACAATGTCTTTTAGTACAGTGATTCTCCAACTGTAGCTCTATTCGAATCTTCTTGGGCTTGCTAAAACACAGGTGGCCGGGCCCCACCCCCAGAGAGAGACTCTGATCCTGTAGGTCTGGGGTGGGGCCTGAGGCTCTGGTTTCAAACCAGTTTCCAGGTGATGCTGATGCTGCTGGTCAGGGACCAGATTTCAAGAACCATGTTTTCTGCCTTTCATCTTCTGAGAGCAATTTTGAGTCACACCATTTGGGTTGCTCAGCCCTTTAAAACAGAGAAAGCAGAAGAACTGCCTTATCTCAGCCTGCGAATGCGGGATCCAGGTGGAGTTTCGCACGTGGATGCTAAGCCATGTGCTCCTGGCCGGTGGTCTTGGGCAGGCTCTGAGAGCAGTGGGCCTGGCTGGGAGAGTCTGGAGAGTCTGGGAAATCATCATGCAGTCAGGGCAGATGTTAGCTCTGGGATCTCGGGGCTGACCCGCTGAGCTGCATGGCCACTCTGCCTTTTCCTGTTTCTCCACACTCTATTCAGTCTCCTCTCTCCTGATATGTGGGGAAATCAATGTCTGCAAGGTATTAGAAAAGCCATGGAATTGCCCTTACCTGCCACCAGGTGACACCTGATATTGATTGAGCTTATGAAAGTGATTCACAGGTTTGCTGAAGCCTGGAAAAGATCAAATGTTATGAGCCCCATGATCCCATCTTCCTTCTCTGCTCTCAGCTAACACTAGAGGAGGTAATTGGGAAATAATAGACCGAAGAAGCTTTTTTGGTGTGCTCACAAGGAGAACAAAATGCAGGAGAGTCATTTCATTGGGAGAGAAGGGATTCTAGTATCATTTGTTTTTATTTAGGGCAGTTTTCTCTTTAAGTGCAACATCCTCCAGAATTGACCATTATAGAACATTTTTAACACAGCCAGTAAATCAAAGAAAAAATTACCACGGAAGGAAGCTTTCTACAGATGTGCCAATGGTTATGTTCCAGGCAGGTCACTTAGAGCTGAGAAGGCTGGTGTCTGCCATGAGTCTGCACTGGAGCTGCCCAGCCCTGTGGAGGGCACTCTTTCTTTTTAGTAGGAGAAGTACTGGTAATAAGACAACTATGTACTAGCTTGTAACTTCAGGCAATTTCTGCATCTCTGTATCTTGATTTATAATAATAAATTATAAACTAATTTGATAGGGTTGTTTTGCAAACTGAAACAATAAAAAGCAGTCAGTGCCTGGCAACAAGGGTTGGGTGTTGCTGTTGTATTTTGGGGGCTTTAGAAGTAATGGCAGTGGAAATAGCAGCTGTAGCAGGAGATCAGGGTGTCCATTTATTGAATGCTGTGGCACCGTAGTGATCTGTGGTCTCCATACCATTCTGTCATCTTGGACACACCAGAAGACCACATGCCCCAGCTTCCTCTTCAGTTAGTTTAGAGCCATGTGACAGAATTGTGACCAGTGGGATGCAGGTGGAAATGATGTTATGAGCTGGTTCCCAGCTTGCACTTACAAACATTCTACAAAATCCTCCCAACCTTTCTTTCCTTGATGCATTGACCTTGAGATCACGTATTCCACGTGTTTTAGCTGCATGATAGATGAGGGCTACTAGACCTGCATTATAATTTATCTGAGGAATAAGTAAGTCTTTTCATGTTAAGACCCTGAAATTTTGGAGTTTATTTGTTACTGCAGTATTGCTTATACTATCCTGACAAACACAAATGTCTACTATGTATTAAACAGTAAATTAAACACATGAATAAGTAATATGACCTCATTTAATCTTCACAAAAACACTGCAAGTCTGCTGTCCCCCTCACCTCTTGGCTTACTTCCCCAATTCAAACACGGTTTCTGTTGGTATATACTATACTATAGCGAGCTGCTATAGTTGAGAAAGAAGAATTTCTAAAACTGGCTACTCTCTTGTTTAGAATTTCTTTTTTTTTCTTTAATTAGTCGATGATGGGTCTGCCTTCATTTAACCATTACAGAATTTCATGTTCTTAATCATACAAGTTTCGTAACAGGATATCTGTTGATAGTTTATGATTGTTGTATCTTATTTCTAGATTGTTCCTTTTATCATTTTGTGTAATTATTCTTTACTCCTATTATGTTGCCATATATAATATCTTGAGTGAAATGACTACTGCCACATTAGCTTTCTTTTGTTTATAACTTGATTAAACGCTGTCATTAGATAGGCCTTCACTAACTAATTAAAAAAAAATAGTAGTCCGCGTATCTTTCATTTACATATTATATGTGTTTATTTGTTCATTGTTTATCATCTGTATCCTCTCACCACAAGAATATATATATATATCAGTACCTACAATTGAAGTTTTCATAGATTCATTTGCAGTTTTAAGTAATACAGAGAGATCTTTTGTATACTTTGCCCAGTTTTCTCTAACATTTTGCAGAACTATAGGCTTATATCACACCCAAAGTATTGACATTGATACAATCTACCAATTTTATTCAGATTTCCCTGGTTTTACTTGTACTCATGTGTGAGTATGCGTACATGTGAATTAAGTTCAATACAACTTTATCCTCTGTGTAAGCTTCTGTATCTACCCACCACAGCTGAGATACTAAATGGTTCCAATGCCACAGGGCTACCAATTCTGTAGCCTTTTAATAACTACCTGTTTCCCATCTATACCCCTCCCTCTACAACCTGTAATCTATCCTCCATTTCTAAAATTTTGTGATTTCAAAAATGTTATGTGAACAGAATAGTACTGTATGTAACCATAAGTATGAAATTGGCTTTTTCCTTAAAGTAACACTCACATAACGTAAAATTAACTCTTTTAAAGTGCACGATCCAGTTGTACTTACTACATTCTCAGTGTGCAACCATCACCTCTATTAAGTTCAAAACACTTTCATTATTCCAAAAGGAAACTCAAACTTATTAAGCAGTCCTTCCCCAAAGCCCTTCCCCGGAGCCCCTGGCAACCAATAATCTGCTTTATGTCTCTATGGATTTACCTATTCTGGATATTCTGTGTAAATGAAATCATATAATATGTGACATTTTTTATATGGCCTCTTTCACTTAGCGTAATGTTGAAGTTCATTCATGAGGTAGCACGTATCAGTACTTCATTCCTTTTAATGGCTGAATACTGTTTTCATTGTATGGATAGACCACATTTTTGTTTATCCATTTATCAGTTGATAGATATTTGGGTTATTTCCACTTTTTGGTTATTGTGAAAAGTGCTGCTTATGAACATTCCTGTGCAAGTTTTTGTTTGAATACCTGTCTTCAATTCTTTTGGGTATATACCTATGTTTGGAATTACAGGGTCATATGATGACACTATGTTTAAGTTTTTGAGGAAATGTAAAATTATTTTTCTTAGCTGCTGCACCATTCCCACCAGCAATACACAAGCATTCTAAATTTTCTACATCTTCACCAACACCTGTTATTTTCTGCTTTTGATTATAGCCATTTTAGTGGGTATGAGGTGGTATCTCATTGTATTGATTTGCATTTCCCTAATCACTAATGATGTTGAGGACCCTTTTGTGTGCTTGTTGGCCATTTGTATATCTTTTCTGGAGAGATGAGATGTCTAATTCAAGTCATTTGCCCATTTCTTAGTCGAGTTATTTGTCTTTTTGTTGTTGAGTTCTTTATATATGTTAGATAGTACATACTTGTCAGATGTATGATTTGAAAATAGGTTCTCCCATTCTGTAAGTGTTTTTCATTTTCTTGACGGTGTCTTTTGAGGCATAAAATTTTAAATTTTAGTGATGTTCAATTTATTAATTTTTTTCTTTTGTTGCTTGTTCTTTTGGTATCATATCTAATAAATCATTGCCAAATCTATGGTTGTAAAAGATTTACCCCTAAAGGTGCCTACAGTCCTTGGTCTGGAACCTTCCTCCACATTCAAAGCCAGCAGTGTAGCAGCTTCTCTCTTCTCTGGCCTCTACTTCTATCCTTACTTCTTCTTTCTCTGACTATGATCACCCTCTTTCCTTAGAATGAGAACCCTTGTGATCACACTGGGTCCACCTAGATAATCCAAGATAATCTCTCCATCTCAAGATCCTCAATGTAATCACATCTACAGAGTCCCTTTTACTATGTAAAGTGACAAATTCACAGGTTCTGTGGATTAGAAGAGCATGACTGGGGGCCATTATTTAACCTACCACAACTTGTATCAACATTTTACCACTTCCATTGAAATGTGGTAACCTCATTACCATTTAGATTGCTTTACCTTATCCACTTTTAAATATCATTGTCTTGGACATGAAATGTTATAATTTTTGTTTTAAACATCAATTACAATTTATAAAACTCATGAGGAAAATATCTTTTGGATGTAACTGTATTTCTGCTCCTTCCTTTGTTCTTCTTTCTTGAAACTCCAAGATTCCTCCTTTTCTTGTTTTCTTTCCCTTTGAAGAAATTTCTTTAGCAACACTTTAAGGATGTTTGATAATGACAAATTTTTAAAATTTTCCTTTGTCTGAGAAAGTTTTTATTTACGCTTCATTTCTGAAGGGATAGTTTCAACAGATATTACATTTGCAGTTTACAATTCTTTTTCTTCAGTACTTCAAAACTATTGCACCACTTCTTTCTGACCTCCGTGGTTTCATATGAAAAATCTACTGTCATTCAAATGGGTGTTCTCCTATGGGTAATGTGTTCTTTCTCTCTGACTATTTTCAAGGTAGTTTTTCTTTATTTTTACTTTAAAATTTTTAATTATGATGTGTCTTGGCATGGGTTTATTCTTTTTGAGGTTTACTTAGTGTCTTGTTTCTATAAGTTTGTGTCTTTCACCAAATTTGTAAAGTTTTCAACCATGATTTCTTCAAAGACTCTTTCAGCTCCTCTCTCCTCTACACCTGGGGTAGCAGTCACCTTGTTTAGGTTTAACATGCAGGTCTTGGCTTACTTTTGTGGGCTGTTGTTCAAAAGGCAGACTAATTAATCAAAGGCTTTAGTGTTATTTTGGTCTGTAGAGTGTATCTGGTACCACTGGGGTTCTCACTGGTCCTTGCTGGTGCTGCCTTTAGGGGTAGAAGGAGACTCCCCAGGTGGGATCACCAGGTGGCTCTAGGTGCAGGGACATATAATGGGATCCCCCTACCAGAGCCCACTCACCCTTCACTTCCTCACCTATGTCCCATCCCCAGGTGTCTCTGGGTGGGGAAGGAAAGTCTTGGACTCATGGAGACAAAGATTCTTCTTAGATCAGGCTGCCTGCTGTAACTGTGTCTCTCCTGCTGGCTTCTCCTGCCCACTTCTTATATATCTTTGTGAAAAAGAGGAATCTTGGGCCTGGGGAGGAAAGAGAATGCCTCTCCTGGCTCCTGATGAATTCCCCTTGCCTGTTGTGTTGGGCTCACCTGACGTTGCCAGAGGGGCTCCTATTGGATCTGGGGGAAGAATGAACCTACCTGGGCTGCCTTCTACTGCGAGGTTGGGGACTGGTCTGGATAGCCTTCTTGTGTTGGTTGGGGGGAGGCAAGATGTCTGCCTCTGTGTTGTTGCTCTAGTCTTGAGGTCCCAAACCAATTCATTTTTCTCTTACCACCTTTCAGAGTTCTCTGGTTGTCTCTTGCTCTATTTCCAGGGTTATGCTTAGCATGGAAGAGACGGGAAAAACAGGCTTACACCATCATGTCTGGATGGAACTCCACCATTTTTCTTTGACGATTTCCTCATCTTCATTGACTTTGATCTCTCCTACTAGAATTCCTATTAAATGTACTTTGGACTCTGTTTTCTTCCTTCACTTTAAGAAATCTTTACTTTAAAAATTTTCCATCTCTGCCTTTTTGCTATGGAAGATTTCCTTATCTTCCCATCCACTATTTTGGTTTTCATTTTATTCATTCTTTTTTTTTTCTGCCCTGCTATTTAATTTTAATTTCAATTTTCAAAATTCCAATTTTCAATAGTTCTCTTCCCTTCTGATTACTCTTTTTAAATATTTTCCCAAATGACCCTAAGTATTCAAGTAAGAAGTACAGTTTTTAAATCACTTTCTTTTCTTTGATTTCTTTCATACGTTGTGGTTGTGGTTCATTTTGGCTCCTCTTTCATGCTGTTGATTTTCCTTAAAGTCCTTAAAGGCCTTGTGATCCATGGCTGACTTCTCACATTTATGAGTGAAAGACAAGGCTGTTTGGTACAAAAGGCACACAAGGGACCCTTTGCCACTGTGTGCAAGGCCTTGGTGGGGGGAGTATTGGTGTTGAGCGTGGGCAGACAAGCAGGTTCATGATTCCCATCACTGCCTAAATACATTATTCTTGACCTTTGTCATAGCACTTCACTGTATTTTACTCTGCCTCCATTTCTGTTTTTCTGCTGAGGAGGTTGGGGGATGTCCAGTCTCTCCTCTCTACTTCCTCCAGTACCCACACTGTGGCCTCAGGGCCAGCCATGTACAGATGTTGCAGCCAACATCTTTGTGAATCAGGAAGGCATAGGGCCAATTAGCCCGGATAACACACCGTGGGTGCTAGTGGTGGGGGTGGGGGGGCTGAGGGTTGTGCATGTGGATCCACTGGGTGTGCAAAGAAATGCTTAGAACTTTTACTGACATGAATTTTATCTCAAATAAGAAAGACAATAAGACACTGATTTTAACATATAGATTGTTATTCCAGTAAGTCCAAGAGTTCCTTAATCCACTTATTTGCTTGTTTGATTGTCTTGTGATGAATTGCAGTTCATATCTTCTTGGTTAAGGAGATTTATGGATAATCTATTCCATTAAAAAAATCTAATCCTTTCAAAATGGTTAAGTGATTAAAAATTCTGGCATAGGAAATGTGAATCAAAGAGAATTTGAAAATGCCAACACTAGTAAACACCTTGAGAATAGCAACGTCTAACTTTTATTGACTGCACTGTGTGATGAAAATAATGATGATTTTATGAGATCTGATGGGAATTTGGTCCCTAAAGTTCAAACTATCATGAAGACTACTTGGAAGATGTAGTCTCTCATGATTGTTAATGATTAATCTCACCTAAATATAAATTCTGTTGGATATTTGCTAATAAGTATAATATATATATATATATATATATATATATATATATATTCAGC
>NW_020173375.1:2243037-2249702 GCF_003031525.2 Neophocaena asiaeorientalis asiaeorientalis
ACATAAACTCTGGAGATGTGCTTAATTTTTTTAAGTGTTAGAGTATGTGACTCAAAATAATTTGGAAACCACTTCTGTAGATAGTCCTCCAACAAATGATTCTGATTTTCACTTCACAGCCAAACTCAGACGGGGAGATCCTCTGGGGCTCCCCTGGGAAGTACTGCACTTACTACTGCTAGAGCTTTCTCCCTCATGGCTTTGAGTTGCAATAATCCAGTCACATCTATATTCCATTGTCCATAAATTTTTTATCATTCCTGTTCCATCAATGACACTCTTCCATGTATTTAAGGCTGCAATGGATTTAGTCTTTTTTTTGCCAAATGTCTTTGACACTTCTGTGGAGTCCTGCAGGAGGTGGGGACAATGCATATGCATTGGCCACCACCTCAAATCTAAAGCCAAAATGTTGCTATTGAACATGGAGAACAAGAAATTCTCCACTGAATGTCTCCTCTATAAAGACTACTATCTTTTTATTTTCTGTTGGTCTTTATTTTAAAAAAAGTCAACAAATGAACAAAAGCAGCCAGATTCAGGAATCAGAGGATAGAGCATGCAAGTTTAGATTTTGTAATGCAGTAGGGGACTCCTGGGGACCAATGTGGCTTTTGCACGTTGTCCAAGGGGAAGGTGAGACTGGCAGGATGAAAGGCAGGTTGTTATTATCATTGAGTGGTGTTATTTAAAGGGAAATAGAAATGACTATTTCTTTCCACCTAGAAAAATCTCTACCAGCATGGAGGTAACATCAGAATTAGAGCCAAGCATTCCCCACTCACCCTACGCCGACTGCAACGTGCCACTTCCTGGTGCCCTTCACTGCTTAGGTGCTTCGAGGCTCCTGGATTTGCTTTTAATGAGGGAGTCTGGTTCTTTACAACAAGGCCCTCCTATTGCTTAACTTTATGTTGCACACACTCCCTCCTAAATATGTCATGTTGCAACTTCAACACAAAAATGAATTTAAATTAATTGGATTTGAGATTCCTTTTTGGAGAATTTCATGAAGCCCTTTGAACTAACAGAAGTGTCACAAATACAGGTTGGGAAGCAGACATCAGGTACAAAAAGGATCTTCTAGAGGAAGATACAGTTGTCAAAAAGGTTTTTTCCCCCCCACAGTGACAGGTGGCTCTGACAGCTCTGGTTTGTAAGCAGGCAGACACATGAGGATGAGAGGATCAGAAATGAAAGATGCCAGTGAAAATAATTCCTTCCATGGCTGTGAAGTGATCATGACATTGCTGTATCATAATGCAGCGCTGAAGACAGAATCAAATTGAAATCTCTCAACCTGCAGGAGAAAATGTTATCTGATAATGCCCTCTGTCCAGCCCTTTCTATATTTACTGCTGTTCTCTGAGGGTTAACGGGAAGCGCAGGACTGTCTGTGGATTTCTGGAGGCTGGAGGCAGACAGGGTGTGGTTGTCAGGCTTGTGTCCTGGAGAGAATGGTGTTCCAGAGGCTGTGTGCAAGCCCCTGTGGGGATGAGGTAGGTTGTAGTGCACGGGGCCCAGCACCAGGGGGAGACCTACCTTCTAAATCAGGAGGCACAGACACCTTGATATGATAGTCATTTGTACTAAGTTCCTTTTCCAACTTCTGAGGGTTGCAGATCATGGGGAGGGTGTTCACTTTCTCAGAAAAGAAGGTCTTAGAGAATCTTAGAGAAATACTGTCTCCTCAAGGCTTCTGGAAATAGCTGATGGCTACTGTAGTTACTGTCCCAAGTGAATAGAGTCTGAGGGCTGCTGCTGAGAACATAGCTAGCCACAGAGGCCTAAATAAGTTAAACTAGACACAGGGAGGGATGCTTTTTCCATCAATCGGTCGTAATGATGAAAAAGCATCTTCCTGCTGGGTCTGAGTGGAGGTAGCTGTGACCAAGAGCCAGAGAGGGGATTTGGGGGTATTAAGCTCATAATGTGGGTGAGCACAGGAGGCAAGGGCTATCATAGAGATAGATGGGCTCCTGAATGGGTCCCAAATGCTGCTGCCTTATGGGATCTACTACGGCTTTGCTTCTCAAGGTTTTTCTGATCATTTGGGAAAACAACTGTATGTAAATCAATAGCCTGTACCAGTTCATGTGATAATGAGTTTCCTATGCTCTCCATCTACAGTGGGTAGACGTTCATTTTTATCATACCTTTAAATTTAAGGCTTGCTTTCTTAGTCTACTGATGTGGAGTTTGGGAAAAAGGTTTATATTCATCTTAACACTGCATATATTTGGAAAACTTGGCACGCTTGCTTCCCATTGGTAACTGTGGGCTACCAGTTCTAGTCTTAGGTATCAAGCCATCATTTTTTCTGTCAAATGAAAAAAATATAGAAGGGAAACAACAAGAGCTGGCCACAAGTTCACCGGCTTTCTGTCTGGGGCCACTTTCCTTAAGATAGTGCAGAGAGCTGGAGGGACCATTGTCTCACTGAACTGAGGAGGAAGATATGGAGGTTTGGATCTGCTGACATGGCTTAGAGGGATGGCTATGAGCACACAGAGACCTGACATGCCCAGCAGGGAGCAGATGTTGCAGGACAACAGCTGAACAGAGGTACCTGAGACCCCACAGTGCTGGGAGACATTTGAATTTCAACTGAGTCAGAGTGAAGAGTGTATTATACCTCTGGAATATTCAAGAAACCCCCAAAAGGCCATATCTTAGCTACAAAAATCACACACATTGTAATAAAGAAAAAAATAGACATTAACAAAAGCACAAAAGATCCTTAACAAAATATTAGCAAATTGAATCCAGCACTATATGAAAAAAGTAATACACTTTAGCCAAGTGAGATTTATCCCAGGCAAGTTGGCTTAACATTTCAAAAACATTGTAATTTACCACATTAACAAAATAAAGGGGGAAATGTGATTATTTCAATAGATAGAGAAAAAATATTTGACAGAATTCAACAAATTTTCATGATAAATATTCTCAGAAACTAAGAAGAAAATTGTCCCAATCTGATGAAGAACCTATAAAAAATATATATATATCCTACAGCTAAACATTGTACTTGATGATGAAGTATTCAACACTTTCCAGCTAAGATTGGTGTCAAGGCAATGATGGTCATTCTCATCACTTCTATTCAAAAATTTATTGGAGGTTCTAGCTGTTGTAATAAGGCACTATATAGAAATAAAGTTACAAAGATATGAACAAAGAAGTAAAACTGTCCTTTTCCACAGTCAATGTTATTGTTCACGTAGAAAACGTTAAGGAATTCACACACCAAGAAAACCTACAGGATTTAGTTTATGAAACTGACAAAGGACAAAATATAAAGTCAATACAGCTCCCTGCCGCCAGCCTGAGTGAGCCAGAGCCCCCGAATCAGCGGATCCTTTAACCCCGTCTTGCCTGAGCGAAGAACAGAAGCCCCTCCAGCGACCTAGACAGAGAGGCGGGGCCGGATCCAAAGCAGAACCTCAGGAGCTGTGCGAACAAAGAAGAGAAAGGGAAATCTCTCCCAGCAGCCTCAGGAGCAACGGATTAAATCTCCACAGTCAACTTGATGTGCCCTGCATCTGTGGAATACCTGAATAGACAACGAATTATCCCAAATTGAGGAGGTGGACTTTGAGAGCAAGATTTATTATTTTTTCCCCTTTTTGTCTTTTTGTGAGTGTGTGTGTGTGTATGCTTCTGTGTCAGATTTTGTCTGTATAGATTTGCTTTCACCATTTGTCTGAGGGTTCTATCCATGCGTTTTTTGGTTTGTTTTTTTACTTAAAAATTTTTTTTTTCTTAATAATTATTTTTTATTTTAATAACTTTATTTTATTTTATCCTCTTTCTTTCTTTCTTTCTTTCTTCTACTTTTTCTCCCTTTTATTCTGAGCCATGTGGATGAAAGGCTCTTGGTGCTCCAGCCCAGGAGTCAGTGCTGTGCATCTCAGGTGGGAGAGCCAACTTCAGGACACTGGTCCACAATAGACCTCCCACCTCCATGTAATAACAGACGGTGAAAATCTCCCAGAGATCTCCATCTCAAAACCAGCACCCAGCTTCACTCAACGACCAGCAAGCTACAGTGCTGGACACCCTATGCCAAACAACTAGCAAGACAGGAACACAACGCCACCCATTAGTAGAGAGGCTGCCTAAAATCATAATAACTCCACAGACACCCCAAAACACACCACCAGATGTAGACCTGCCCACCAGAAAGACAAGATCCAGCCTCATCCACCAGAACAACAGGCATCAGTCCCCTCCACCAGGAAGCCTACACAACCCACGGAACCAACCTTAGCCACTGGGGACAGACAACAAAAACAACGGGAACTACGAACCTGCAGCCTGCAAAAAGGAGACGCCAAACACAGTAAGATAAGCAAAATTAGAAGACAGAAAAACACACAGCAGATGAAGGAGCAAGATAAAAACCCACCAGACCTAATAAATGAAGAGGAAACAGGCAGTCTACCAGAATAAAAATTCAGAATAATGATAGTAAAGATGATCCAAAATCTTGGAAATAGAATAGAGAAAGTGCAAGAAACATTTAACAAGGACCAAGAAGAAGTAAAGATGAAACAAGCAATGATGAACAGCACAATAAATAAAATTAAAAATACTCTAGAAGGGATCAATAGCAGAATAACTGAGGCAGAAGAACGGATAAGTGACTTGGAAGATACAATGGTGGAAATAACTACAGCAGAGCAGAATAAAGATAAAAGAATGAAAAGAACTGAGGACTGTCTCAGAGACCTCTGGGACAACATTAAACACACCAACATTCGAATTATAGGGGTTCCAGAAGAAGAAGAGAAAAAGAAAGGGACTGAGAAAATATTTGAAGAAATTATAGTTGAAAACTTCCCTAATATGGGAAAGGAAATATCTAATCAAGTCCAGGAAACACAGAGAGTCCCATACAGGATAAATCCAAGGAGAAACACGCCAAGACACATATTAATCAAGCTGTCAAAAATTAAATACAAAGAAAATATATTAAATGCAGCAAGGGAAAAATAACAAATAACACACAAGGGAATGCCCATAAGGTTAACAGCTGAACTTTCAGCAGAAACTCTGCAAGCCAGAAGGGAGTGGCAGGGCATATTTAAAGTGATGAAGGAGAAAAACCTACAACCAAGATTACCCTACCCAGCAAGGATCTCATTCAGATTTGATGGAGAAATTAAAACTTTTACAGACAAGGAAAAGCTGAGACAGTTCAACACCACCAAACCAGCTTTACAACAAATGCTACAGGATCTTCTCTAGGCAAGAAACACAAGAGAAGGAAAAGACCTACAATAACAAACCGAAAACAATTAAGGAAATGGGAATAGGAACATACATGTCGATAATTACCTTATATGTAAATGTATTAAATGCTCCCACCAAAAGACACCAACTGGCTGAGTGGATACAAAAACAAGACCCATATATATGCTGTCTACAAGAGACCCACTTCAGACCTAGGGACACATACAAACTGAAAGTGAGGGGATGGAAAAGGATATTCCATGCAAATGGAAACCAAAAGACAGCTGCTGTAGCAATACTCAAATCACACAAAATAGACTTTAAAACAAAGATCATTACAACAGACAAAGAAGGACAGTACATAACAATCAAGGGATTGATCCAAGAAGAAGATATAACAATTGTAAATATTTATGCACCCAACATAGGAGCACCTCAATACATAAGGCAAATACTAACAGCCATAAAAGGGGAAAGAGACAGTAACACATTCATAGTAGGAGACTTTAACACCCCACTTTCACCAATGGACAGATCATCCAAAATGAAAATAAATAAGGAAACACAAGCTTTAAATGATACCTTAAACAAGATGGACTTCATTGATATTTGTAGGACATTCTATCCGAAAACAACAGAATACAAATTTTTCTCAAGTGCTCAAGGAACATTCTCCAGGATAGATCATATCTTGGGTCAAAAATCAAGCCTTGGTAAATTTAAGAAAATTGAAATTGTATCAAGTATCTTTTCCGACCACAATGCTATGAGACTAGATATCAATTACAGGAAAAGATCTGTAAAAAATACAAGCACATGGAGGCTAAACAATACACTACTTAATAACGAAGTGATCACTGAAGAAATCAAAGAGGAAATCAAAAAAATACCTAGAAACAAATGACAATGGAGATATGGTGACCCAAAACCTATGGGATGCAGCAAAAGCAGTTCTAAGAAGGAAGTTTATAGCAATACAATCCTACCTTAAGAAACAGGAAGCATCTCGAATAAACAACCTAACCTTGCACCTAAAGCAATTAGAGAAAGAAGAACAAAAATCCCCAAAGTTAGCAAAAGAAAAGAAATCATAAAGATCAGATCAGAAATAAATGAAAAAGAAATAAAGGAAATGATAGCAAAGATCAATAAAACTAAAAGCTGGTTCTTTGAGAAGATAAACAAAATTGATAAACCATTAGCCAGACTCATCAAGAAAAAAAGGGAGAAGACTCAAATCAATAGAATTAGAAATGAAAAAGGAGAAGTAACAACTGACACTGCGGAAATACACAAGATCACAAGAGATTACTGCAAGCAAATCTATGGCAATAAAATGGACAACTTGGAAGAAATGGACAAATTCTTAGAAATGCACAACCTGCCAAGAGCGAGTCAGGAAGAAATAGAAAATATGAACAGACCAA